>NC_065514.1:23016-193632 GCF_006386435.1 Epinephelus moara
AGCACAGAGAAGCAGTCAGAGCTACAGGCTACAGTGAGGCTAAAAACAGAGTTCATATGACGTTTTTCCAAACAACTTTTTATGTCGGGGCTTCAGGACACTTGGATCACTACGGATGAGCATGTTGGAGATATTTTGTGGTTTCAATTTTGTGTTCTTGGACGTTAGTCTGGGACGCCGTCAGCCATTAGGTGTGCTAGCCGCTCCCCCCGCCGATCTCCGCAAGGGATGTGAGGACTCTAAAACTTCACCAGAGCCTCCGTCGGACTTGACTAGGCCATAGCACAGCACAGCAGCATGTCAAGTGGGCCGAACCAGATCTATAATCTTGATTTGTTATCTGAATCCAGCCCGACCTGGTATCCACACTCTGTCGTGAACGTTAACAAGTGTCGTACACGATAATCCATCGTTTTATCTAATGTAATGTGTCATAGTAGATGACAACCGACGCTATGTCTGGGACGCTCCTCCCCTCTGGTGGCACTTTTTACATTACTACAATAATGGTAAATGGACCTGAGCTTGCATAGCGCCTTTCTAGTCATCCGACAACTCAAAGCACTTTTTACACTATAGGGGCGATCACACAGAAATGAGATGTTAGAGACGCGGACGCTTCAAAGAAGCTTGAAACGCTGGAAGCGCTTATTCAATGCGCGCTAGCTACTGGCGTCTGACGCTCAAAAAGTTGAAAATATTTTAACTTTTCAGCGTCTACGCGCGTCTAAAAAGAAGCGTCTAAAAAGCCGATCAGACGCGCCGTATCACAGGAAAACAATGGTTTTACTGCCGTTGCATTTTTAGTGTTTCATCTCGGTGTGATCGCTCCCTATGTGTCACATTCACCCATTCACACACACACATTCACACACTGATGACCGAGGCTACTATTCAAGGTGCCACCTGCTACTCACTTTTTAACACACTCACACACAGATGTTACAGCCATCAGGAGCAGTTTGGGCTTCAGTATCTTGCTCAAGGATGCTTCGACATGCGGACTGGAGGAGGCGGGGATCAGACTACTGATCTTCCAATTGGTGAATGAACTGCTCTACCTCCTGAGACACGACTTGATGACACCACACATGTCTTGAAAGACGACCAGCGATGGTTGGTCATGGACCATCATGTAGTCTGTCATGACTGTCTGTCAAAGCACGATTTTATGACCCCACAATAGCCTAATTTGACGTAGTGACGAGTAGACCAACATGTAACTGTCATCACATTCTCATAACAAGGTATGGATGTATGAGAGGGTCATTAGATACACACACACATTTTATTTTATTTACAGCTTGTGTGTCTAAAAGTATAAAATGTGTGAGTCTTCAACATCAGGAGCTTTTTCAAATCTCTGCCCATTGAAAAGGGATTATCACACATACACACACACACACACACGACTGGTTGTGTGTATCAGGGACAAAGAGCCTCACTGCAAGTCAGCTGCATGGAAATTCACCTGCTGTGTGTGTGTAAGTGTGTGTGTGTCATGCATTCAACTCTTCACACTGTCCCTCTTTCTACAGTAGAAACTCACCAGCGAACAAATCCTAGAACAGACTCTGCGCTTGTGTGTGTATTTTATCTCTCCGTGTTGTAGGTTACTGCGCTGATGTCCTTCGTCCACTTTATCAATCAATGATTTAATTCAACCATTACTCAGCATTATTCCTAAACAAACAGAGACTAACAGCATCCAAGGGACGACAGGAAATATGTTTGGGACGCAGGAAACTCACTATCACATTAGGTGATGCGTCCTATTGTTTCCCTGATAACGCTACATCTTTTTACAACAAATCTGTGTTGACATCAGCAGGAGGAGAGCTACTTAACGTTAGCTGGTAGCTGTTAGCAGCTGTTAATTATGGTTAAGGTTAATTATGATGTTACCACAATGTGTTCAATAGGACAGCCCCCTAACAGCCGAACAGAAAGGTCATTCGTCGCAGGAAAATAAACAAACAAATGTGAAACTCTATTAGGAGCTGCACCTTGTCGAAATAAATCCAAACCTATATGACTGGACCATGTGTGACTTTAATGTGAAAGGACAGACACAGGAAGTGTCCTCGTCAGGTTAATTTCCAGGGCTGGTACCTGCGGTTATTCCACAGGCTAGTTAATAACATGTCGGGCAGGAAATCCAAAGTGTGGGATCATTTTGAGAAGGTGAAGGACGAACCCAAGGTGATATGTAAACTCATCTTCATTGGTCGACTACAAACATGACGTATCATCTGAAACATGGAAGTAGCTACATGCCCATTAGTCCACAGCGTCATTAACTGATGGACCCTGATGAGGACTGTTGGTCGACTGGGAAAATTCTTAGTCAGGGGGGCAGCTCTAGTGTTGAAATGTGTGGTGAGAAATTTGAATAAATACAGTTGTTTGAAGGAAAATTTTGTTGATGTTTTCACAGCAACATAAAACAGATGCAAAAGAAGGTCATATAAAAGCTGTGCATCCCTCGTATTTCAGGTGGAAATACAGAGGGTCTGTCAAGGGTGATGAATGGCCCAAGAATAACTAAATAAATAAAAACATAAACCACTTAAAGTTTTTAACCGAACTTTATACTGACTGTGATTCACAACTTCCAGACTTTTCCTTATGTTAATTATTTTGTGAGAATCTTTACTGACTGTTCAAATTATCTTCACTTTCTATTCTACTAGAATTTGATTGTGTTGTTTTCTCTTTCTCACACACACACACACACACACACACACACACACACACACACACACACACAGTGGCAGCAGACATATCTATACTCATTTAACCAGACTGACCCAGCTCGAGTTTCAGCCTTAATAGGATCAACTCATGTTGGCCAGTTAGATTTCAGCAGGGAGGAAGAGACACACACACACACACACACACACACGCTCCTTTGTACCTTCATACATGAAAAGATGCCACTGGACCACCTTCATTCTGTGACCTCTGACCTTCGCTCATACAAAACGCTGCATTAACTCAACCACAGCCTCACTGTGACTGTGTCAAGGCAGCCGTGACCTTTGACCTCCTCTCTGCTGGTTGTGATGTTCATAGTCTACGAGCCAAAATGGACTCTGCTGCTGTCAACATCAGTGGTTTGACACCAACTTCTGACTGGGTCATCTCAGAGTCACGGTAACAGCGACGGATGGAAGTCATGTGATCGGATAAATAAACCTTCACTCAGACGTCTACGACCAGAACCAATCAGAAGATGCCAGGATAAATTTGAAGAGGGAAATCTTGTTATGTTTTCCTGACTTGTCATGTTAAACACTGGGTAACTTTAGCTCTTCAGGCCTCCAATGCAACAATCTGAGGAGGAAAGATCGCTGTGACGAAGGGTCACTCAAAGGCGTCACATCCACAAAGGTCGCCTCTGCACTGAGCTACGATTACAGTCGTGTCGACGCCGGTCTGTGCCACCGAATGCCAGCTCCAGTAGTGCCCTGGACTCTCTGTCAGCATATAAACTTACATCCCAGTTGAGGTAAGGTGAGCTAAAGGGTTCGCTCAGGAAACTCCTTCACAATCCGACCACTAGTTTTCCGGAGAAACACAGTGATACCACATGAACACAGACAAACGCACACAGACAGAGGACTCACATGTCAGAGCAACGCAGACATCGTTACATCATCATAATGTCCTGCAATCAGATTACAGCCTGGCTTCCATAACTCAGTGTGCCGGCTCTATAATGCCTGAGTGTTTCTGTGTGTGTGTGCTCTTATGTTTGTATCTATAAGCAGGCTGTTGTCTGTACTCTGGAATCTGAGAGGGAAGACTGAGCCTTCAAACAGACCAACACAAACAATGACTCAATCAGAACAGAAACTGAGGACGCAGGTCTGCTCTGAGCCACAGCGTCTTCATGTGCAGTGTCTATTTAAATCTTTCTGTATGTAACATTGTTTTTACTGTGTGTGCATGTATCAAGAGCCATTTGGAAGCTTACCAGAGAAACTCAGAGTCTTTTAGGTCTCTGCGTGCTGACCATTAAAAGGACGATTTTAACATTTACCAAGTCTTATTAAAGCAATGTTATGCAAGAATTGTTATTTTGGCAATTTGGCGCCCCTACAGTTTAGAGTGGTACACCACTGTCTGTCTTTCTAAATAATTACTGCCTAAATTAAAACTGACTTAATCAATTGGTTTAAAAACCCCTCTCACACCTTCATGGCACAAAATTGTTTACTCCACTAGGATTTGTCTCTACAGCCAAATGCTATTCAAACTTCCAGGTCAAAGCTCGGGACGGAAACTGTGGAGCATTCGCAGAGCGTCTTGACCAGTTCGGGTCTGATTGAGACTTTTAGAAACTTGATTTAGCACAGTTTCAGTCGGATTAACATGCTTACATGTATTTTAAAAGTCCAGTTTTATTATGACTAACATAATAATTTTTTTCTACTGTCATGTAAACATGCTGAGTGTACAATCTAAGTGATGTTGAAGCTGTCATTTCAACGTAAAGAAAGTGCATAATAATACCTTAAAGCAAGTTCAAGACATGCCCCAAATTATATGAGAAAAGTCTAAGACAAGCTTTAAGTCTTGTCGAAGCCAGTCCAAGTCATTTTCTCACCCCTGACCTTTCTACATCTACATTTGGTATAACTGCTGTTTCACTGGCATTTGATGACTGTATTTCAACACAGAGCAGGTCCTCCAGGACGTGTGGCTTTTCTCAGATCTTCTCACAGTTTTCTTCACATGCTTAGGTGTTAATTTGCCTTTTTTAGAATTTGAAATAAAGTGTGTAAGTTATCAGTGACTGCAACATTTGAGTTTGTGTGTGCGTGGCTGTGGACTCACTTGGCCAGCTGCTTCTCAGCATCGGCGCAGAGCTCCAGCAGTCCCATGAGCACCGCTGACACGTCCATATACGGCTCCCACACGGTGAAGCCTCGGCCAATCAGATCGATGGCGGTGCGGCGGATGGTGCTGTGGGGAGGCAGCTTGGGGCTGGGGGGCTGCAGCAGCAGGAAGGTCAGCGCCTTACCTGCGAACGGTAGAAACAGTAGAATCAGAGTAAAGTAGAGCAGAGTTAAAGAGGAGGGGGAGTTCATCTGAAAATGACAGGAGCTCAATGTTACTACGTGGAAGGTCGAACCTGTAACAATCCTACATTTTATGTGACTTAATCAGCTCTTATTTCACATTTTCGTTCTCTCCTTTTGTTGCAGCAGCGAATAATGTAAAGACAAAATGAGAATCAAGATGTGAAAAAGGTGTTGGAGAAAAACTTTGATGAATTGAAGTCATAGGGGTCCACGTTTAGAAACAGCAAAACTATACTAGTATAATCCATGTCTCATTTATCCAGTCATATGCTCAGTACTTCCCAAACAGACAGCTCTTTCTGATGGGGAACGGAAAGTGAAACTTATCTCTGCTCTGTTCAAAGCCAGACTCCATTGACAAAAACAGTAATTTTACCTCACTGAACACAGGAGCTGCTGGTCTACTGCTGCCTTGATTAGTTTTTGTGTTATTGTGTGACTTTGCTGAATCCAAATGAACCCTTTAAAACTTTAAATCTTTAAAAAGATAATCAAGTTTAGTATCAGTAGGATTTATAAAGGTGGTACCATTTACTATAAAACTGAATCCATCAATGCACCCATTAATTAATAGATTTTAATATATTAAGACACAGTTTAAGGAGTTTTAAGGGGGTAGAAACTCCTTTAAATTGAGTAATAGTCCAAGTGTCATTTATGTAGTTGAATGTTCGGGACTTTCCAAACAGACAAGGAAACTGAACTAAAATTAAATCTTATCTATGCTCTCTTCAAAGCCAGACTCCATTGACAAAAACAGTAATTTACCTCACTGAATATGGGAGTTGCTGGTCTACTGCTGCCTCGATCACTGAGTTTGTTTTTATAGTGTGACTTTTTCGAATCCGAACTAACCCTTTAAGTCACACAATAACACAAACTAACTAACTGATCAAGGCAGCAGTAGACCAGCAGCTCCTGTGTTCAGTGAGGTAAAATTACTGCTTTTGTTAGGCCCTGTTTATACGACAACGACTTCAACTGAAAACGGTAAACTTTAGTTGCGTTTTGGCCGATCGTTTACACGACAGCGGTGTTTTGGGCGCCTGAAAACACGTTTTGAAAACAGGTTCCAGAGTGAAATTTTTTGGAAACAGCACCATCTCTGTTATCATGTAAACTTGCAATATGCAGTTCCTCTGAAAACGGAGACTTTTCGCACATGCGCGTTACGGTTCCAGTCACTAGGCATGTGCGAGAAAGTCGACCGTCACAACAACAATGCCGAGCTCTGTTTGTGCTGCTCACCCTGTTGATTTGAAGTGAAGTGTAGATCTGTTACTGTAGCAACTCCACCTCGTCGTCCATCCAGACAAAGTTATCTGTGCATGCTTTCACCATTGTGTCTTCTTTGTTTTGGTTTGTAATCACCGCGTTGTAGAGGAAGGCGCTTCAGCGCAGGTGCATGGCGTCATGCCGTGGTATTGCTTTGCAAATTTACACTGCCACCCATTGGCCTGGCGTGCATACTACAGCGTTTCCAGTAGATTTTGCGGCTCCGCGTGAACGGGGATCGTTTCAATAACGCCGTCATATAAACACAGAAGTTTTTTAAAACGCAAAGGACAGACTTTTCCGTTTTTTAGAGAAACCGTTGTCGTCTAAACAGGGCCTTAAAGGAGTCTGGCTTTGAAGAGAGCACACATAAGTTCCACTTTCAGTTAGCATCGAAAAGGGACGTCTGTTTGGGATGTACTGAGCATACGACTGGATAAATGAGACTTGGATAATACTGCATGAGTTGTGTGACAGTTTGTAAACTTTTTTTTTTTCCCCAACTCTTTTTATTGATAGTTTTGTCATATTTCAAACAAAAATTTCTCAATTTGTTTTGACAACATTTTCTTGAGACACAGACGAGGCGAACAAGAAAGACAGATATATATATATATATAAAAAAGAAAAGAACATATATCTCTTTCTCCAAAAAAAATCAGGAGTCGACTATATGAGTATATATACACATTATTTAGCCATAAATGGAAAAGAAATATTCGATACCAGAAAAAGTGTATATAAAAACAAACATAAATATCCCCACCCACCCCCCCACAAGAAAAAAAAATAAGACAATTAAAGAAAAAACAAATAAATAAATGATAATAGTAATAATAATAGTAATAAAATGAAATAAATAAATAAAACATAAAAAAGGAGGGGGAAAATAAAATAATAATTAAAAAAATAAAAATAAAAAATAATAATCAACAGCATACACAGTCTTCATCACCGTCCTCCCTACAGGAGAAATGTTGTTGGGCTACAAGTAGTACAGTTGGGTGCCACTAGAAAAAAGAAAAGAGTACAGTGGTACCAGAATTCTCAGTCCACGCAGAGATGCAAACAGCTCACACCCAAAAGTTATGTCTTCTATGTTTTGATACAGCTTTACTGTTGTTAAATGTGGACAGGGCCAGTAACTGATACACAAATGGTCATTTGGGGTGAAGTATTCCTTTAAATCTGCATGGTTAATTTTAGTGGACAGTGCACATTCGACACTAACATCAATGTAAATGTACCATTTGTACCAACATGTACAGCACTTTGGAGCATTTAAACAGATGATGGTTAGAGACACATGATTGTATCTACTCAACTTCAGTGTCACTGCAGAGTCAAAGCTCCGCCCACTGCAGCAACATGTAATAACCATTAAGAAATTCTAACTTCTGAGAGACAAAAAATAAGAAATCCTAATGTTTCCAATGAGATTCCGATAAAATAGATCCAACTTTGGTGCACGCACACACACACACACACACACACACACACACACTGAGAGGATAAAGACAGCTCGCAGGATGGAGGTCACTTCATAGCTGACCTGACATTTGAGCCAGTCTCAGTGGGGACAGACTGACCATTAAGGCTCCTGAAAATATCCCCCATCCCTCAATAACACCCCCCTCCAACACACACATACACACTCACACACATACACACACCCTCCTCCCCCCCGGGTGTCTGTCTGTCTGTCTCTGCCTGTCTCACCCACTGGAGCCTGAGGTCCAGAGCTTTTAGCAGATTCTTCCCAAAGTGCTTCAAAAACATAAAGTCGGGGGAAGATCCAGACAGAGAGGCAGGATGGAAACAGTAACAGAAAAATACAGTTATCGTATATTAACTGTCCATTTATATATTCATTTACAGTCAGTGACACGTGTGGAATATTCTGGATGTGTCTGTCGAGCATTGTATGGTCGTGGTATTAAGTCTTTCTCTATATCAACATGAGGGAGGCTCGTCTTCTTCTGCTGTCAGAGTCCACTCAGGGATCAATACACTTCATTGTATTTTCACTTGTAAATGTAAATGCTAAACAGCCATAATATGAAGAAACATATAATATAAAACAGATCATTTACTATCAGTATTTATAATCCTGTGGTGGCTCTAAAGGTCCTCTAGTCTCCAGACACACACAGCTAATCTCATCATCTGGATCTCCTGGCATTTAATCATCAGCCCGCCTTTAATGGCAAAACCCCTCTTCCTTATTGGTTTATACTTCCCTCAGTCTATGGACAGGGCTATGAGAGATGTAGCTAGAGGCTAACCCTGTTAGCATGGCACGGTACGACTGTTGCAATATATACCGGCAGCAGCAAGATAGAGCGCTAACTGTGTTAGCATCGTTGTGGTATGTTGTTATGGGTGACTGTAAGAGATGGACGTCAGCGCTAACAGTGTTAGCAGGTATACTGTTGGTGAAGACACGAAGAGTCAAACATGTAAAACAGGTGTGTTGTTGGCGTGTTGTGACTGAATCAGTGAACTTTGACCCTCAGCTTGTGAACAACATGAGCAAACACCAGAAAGAGCTCAAATCAATCATGTTTTTGTTAATCAATATGCATACAAACAGCAGACTATAAATATCCACAGTGATGCAGAGCTGAATGAACTTTGACCTCCAGTTTGTGATTATTACAAATCCTCAAAACCACAGACAGATTTTTTTTCCTGAGCTGCTTCGGCAAAAATCCACAAATAATAAATTGTTACTCTCAAAACCTTGTGTGCAGCTGTGAAAGCTGCTTCTCATTTTCTCACAGTCAACATTTCCTGTTGATTTCACAAAGAGTTCAAACACTTTCACACCCAGATCAGAAATCTCGGTGTCATCTTTGATGCAGCTTTAAAACTGCACAAACAAATTTACACTGTTGTGCGAGGTTGCTTTTTCCAACTTAGAAATACAGCCAAACTCATTTAACGACCTGCAGATAATCATGAATGCCCAAATTTCCTCTCGTTTGGATTAATGTAATGCTCCATATGTGGGAATGAGCCAGTCTAAAATATGACTAAAACTAATAAGCATTTTCGTCTCAAGACTAAGACTAGTTTGGTTGAACTGAACTCAAGTTCGTTTGCCCCCTCAGTGCGGTTCGTTTGGGCAGGTGTGAACACAGCAATCACACTCAGGTGTGCACCAAAGCAACCGGACTGAGACCTTCTTGAAGAGGTGGTCTCAGTCTGGTTCCAAAGGAACTCTGGTGCGGTTGGTTTGTGGTGAGAAGGTGTTCCGACCTGGATGTGAAGCAACTGCAGTCACATGACACATTGTTTGGGTTAAACATGAGCATGTTACAGTCCTGGAGGATTATTAATGTGCACCTCCTCCTGTACTGCCTTAATATGCACATTCAGCACATCCAATGCATCAAAACATTGTTTTCTAGTTGGAGCCGCGCCTCGTTTTCAAACTGTATGGTTTGACTAAAATGAACAATGACAGCAATATAGTCCACGATGAGCAGCGCTAAAATCAACCTGCGTAGTTGTCCCTCCATTGTGACATTAGAAAGTGTCACATTTATCTTGCAAGTGTACTCTTCTTCAACGTTTGCTTTACTTCCTGGATTTTTCCCACATGGAAATTCTGACCAATCAAGAGCAGCTTTCTCACACAAGGCATTTGATCTGGTCCTCTTGTAAATGCTGCCGTGAGAACACGAACCAACTCTAGGCAATTATACAACTTTGGAACAACATGAGTCCCTGATTCAGACCAGAGGAGACCACTCTAGGGCTGAGAGCACCTTAGACACACACCTCTTTAAAAATAAAAACAAATCTTGGATCATTTTTGAAACACAAAACCAAAAAAATAATGAGGCCTAAATGAGTGTTAACACGCTACAAGCTGATACTGTTCTTACAGTCTGTGTTGTATAAAAAACAATTAACACTATTTGCAAACGTTGCGGTCCTCCTGATAGGAAATCAACATCAGATTAGTTTGAAATAAACTAATAATCAATAAATAAAGTGTGTGGGTGACTGTGTGGGAGGATGGGATGGGGGGCAGTATGAATGGGGGTGTCACGGGGTTAAAGGTCACCAGTCAAATTCAAACCACTGACATTGTTGATACGTGTGTACGTGCTCCTCACACGCTGAACCCAACGTAGAGCGGGCCTCAGAGGTTATGAGGTCAGAGTTCAACAGTGAGCAGTGACAGTGGCTGTGGGTGGGCAGCTCCGTGTGTGTGTGTGTAATGAACCTGATGGAGGTTTAATCTGACAGCCACATTTGCACTTAGAAACCTCTATTAATTTTTTTGTCCTGGACTATTAAAGATGGCCGTTAACAATCAGCGCTGTAATTGGCCGGATCGAGATTCAAATTTACAACCCCTCCCCTCCAGCCAGGGAGCAGGAAGTGGAGAGGTCCGGACTCGGGTCCATTTCTCACGATGGACATCTTTGTTTAAAGGCAGGCCCGGACCCAAATGAACCGATAGCTATTGACAAAGCATCAGTCGGCCATAATGAGCTGTTAGTTAGAGCAGTAAACATGTCACATTAACACGGAGAGGGTGATTAGAGCAGGAGGAGGAGGAGGGAGGAGGAAGAGGGAGGAAGCAAGGAGGAAAAAAGGAAGGAGGGAAAGTAGAGAGTGTGAAATAGTGATAGATCGGTGATGTCTAAAGTTTACCAGGCCGAGTCATCCACTAACAGGCTTTCTACTTCCTTTCCTCCATCTGCCCTCCCCCCCTCCTTCTCTCTCTCTCTTCCTCTGTTTGAGCTTAAATGAAAGGTGAAGGTAAATCAATGTTGGGGACTTGGTTAGTGGATGAGAGCCGGATCGGACTCGCTGCAGGGAGAGAATTAAAAAAACAATACAAAAAGAGAAACAATGAGAGCCAGGTTTCGGTGGGAAGCAGAGGAGATCTTAGAGGTAAAAATATGTTCGGACAACAACTGCTGTGTACATCACAAAAAGAGGCTGTCCTCCAAAATACGACCACATAGGTTGTTTTTACGAGCAGCAATTACGACCCATATTTACATTTGGTGAAAAGCAACGACCTCTAGTGGCCGTATTAAGTTTGACAGGAGGAAAGGAGGGAGTCAGGGGACGTTGTATTAAGAGCGCAAAATCTGCCTTAGGCGGGAGGGAGGGGAGGTGGACAGGTAAAACAAACACAGGACTTTTATCCAGGAGATCAGTGTATTTGTCACATGTCGAAACCAAAGTCAACATCGAGTTATTTTCAGGTTTACGCTGATTTATCGGCTGAACATCAGTATCGGCCAATATTCGCCTTGCTGACCGCCAACAGCTTATCGGTAAATAAGATGACATTCACTGATGATGTTTTTCTGTTGTGTCCCATCAATTTTGCGAAGGCTGTAGAGCCGGGCTTGAGACCAACGGCCATAAACTTGAATTAATGAGCAAGTACATAAGAATACAATGACTGTGTGGTGAGTGGGCTCTGTGATCTCATCGGCGAGAAGCAACCGGCGTTCGGTCCTCCCAGGGACAACTGCAAAAGCACAAAACGTGTTTGGAATGAACAGAGATTTTCCTCTGGATGCTTTCAGGATGAAAGGACGCAGTAAACTGACACACCCTATTGTTTCCCTGATAATGCTACACTGTGAACAATGGATGCATGTTAAATGACATTTGCCATGTGACGAATGTGACGTGAGGTTACACTACGTTAGTAACACACATGCTTCTTTCAAACCAAACCATGTTCTTTTGTTCTCTAAGCCTCACGAAGTAAAGTTGTTTACCAACATCCTATGTTTATTCTGAAAAGAGACTGCGTGCATTTAACAAGCAGAAACTGTACAGTTGTTGTAAAAACTGAAGTTTATTTTTGAAAACACACAATGAATGTGTAAATTGACACACTGTACGTGAGTGTCCAAAACTGACGATGGGTACTTGGAGTGTCATAGTCTGATATCAGTATTTAACGAGTTGGGAGTGAGAATGTGTTGGCTGATCACTACGGACAAAAACTTGCTTTGATATTTAAAGCAGCTGTGCAGAACTTTTTACCATGTATAAAACTGTCCCTAGTTCGTATCACCCCCCCTTGAAGATCCGCATATTTATTTGAACCCAACAGCGACAAAAAAGCCTTTCTCTATATGGCTATTTAGCGTAGCCTCAGTCGGGTCGGACACAGCGGAAGTCAGCAAACCAGAATACGGCACCCGGAGGCAGAAGTAAGCCTGTACGCCCACAGCGGCCCGCAGCCATTAAACCACAGAAGAAGAAGGAGCCGTGTTTACGAGTGGGATTTAAGAAACAGGCTAAATGACACGATGTTGCACACTCTTGTACAGTAGGTGGTGGTATGCACCTGGAATTTGTTTGCAATCCGCCAATAAATTGAGAGAAGAAGAAGAGCCGTGTTTACAGAGAGTGTTCTTCGAGTAAGCGGTACGCAACGGGCATTGCTGAACACATAACAGTTTTACCAGATGTATCTATAAGGACTTGGTTGTACTTTCGATGTCATGGCGGATAAAGAAGGAGCACCATCTAAAAGAAAAAGAACAGAAGAAGGCTAAACGGGACAGTGATAGGGCTCGAGCCCAAACGCGTGTAAACCTCGGTTGGGCATTCACCAAGTGGAGAGAGCTGAGAGATTTGAAAGGTTTTAAAACTGATCCCGAGTTGGCCCTTTTCCTAATCGACAGGTATGTAATTTTTGTTTTTATTTAGAGAATATACCGCAACATGTTAGACGTTGTTTCACTTCAATATATGACGACATGGAAGGTAAATGTAACGTTAGCTGATGTGAACCGCTTTTGTCTAGTAACGTTACAACAAACGCCACAAAATTATCTGTGACTGTGACCATGAACACAAACATACAGCAGGCAGTTGTCCTCAGTTTATAAGAAATTCAGAGCTACACCAGAACATTTATGATTTTCCTCTCGCTCCCCCAAAACAAATGCATGCAGTTATTGCCAGTTGCAGTCGAGATTTTACGACACCAGGCTGTGGGTGTCCTACCGTTTCAACCAAAGGGGGCGCTATAATCAACGAAAACGTAAAGTTCCGCACAGCTGCTTTAAAGTACAAATATATTTTCTGCCCAACATCACCAAATTGATAAATTTCTTGTAAATACTATGTAGAAATATGTGAGGAAGGTTACAGTCAGTTTTTTTTTTTGCAATATTCTTCTGTGTTTCCACGAGGGGCGGCAAGATTATGGCCAAAATCATAATCACAATTATTTTAATCAATATTGGGATAAGGATTATTTAGCTCATTAGATTATTTAGATATTAGTCTTTAGAGATAATATTTTTATTGCAGTTTTACATGTAAATAAACACAGCACTTCTTTAGCTATGGATACATATCTACTGCTGTTTTTTTGTTTTTTTTAACATCGGTCACAGAAACTTTCCTGTGACGTGCTGCGGTGCTGCTGCCATGGATGTCTTGACTTGAAGCTAGACAAAGGACGGGGATTAATGGTAAAGGTATGGTAACACTGCCGACGCTATTAATCTCTGTCTTTGTGCATTCATCATACTTCAACTACTACTACTTTCAAGTGGTTGAACAAGTTGCTTTGTGGTACAAACACGTCTTTGCATGTTTTTTGTTCTCTCCTAAAACCAAAATACTTCAGGTGATGACGGATGATTTTGGCTTCGCCCGTCTGCAGGCGCTACATTCAGAAGAGCTTTTCACTGGCTGCTGCTGTAAGGTGCGCATGTAGCGGCATGACAGCACTCCACAAGTGTAGGCTGGTTGTTAGTTTAGAAGGTGCTTGATTTTAATATGCAGCAGTCTTCTGTGAGCTGAGCACATATTTTTAACCTCAATATTGCAGTCGATGATGTTCATTTAATTGTGGGAAGCCTAAATCGTGATTGTAATTAATATTGGATTAATTGTGCAGCTCTTCTTTCCACTTAAAAATTAACAATCTACACATAAAGAGATGAATAGAGGACACTTTTTAAACCCTTTAAAGTTCGTCTCACATACAGACAAAAGCATGGCTGGTAAAGTAGTCATGATTTTTACAGCTTAATTAAATGCATTTATATTGTCTTCATACTGTGAACTAAAAAAAAGAATTGAGAGATTGGTTGGGTCTGATCCACAGCAGAGAGATTTGTAGTTTCCATCAGCTGCTTGTCCCTGTTCAATTTTCCATGATACGAAATAAACCTCAATTTCCAATCTGCCCTCATGAATGTTTTAAAATGCCACAGTGAACAGGCCTCAGAGGGGACTGGAGGTATTTTGACATTTACCGTGAGCATTATTGTCCAGTGATGGTACACAGATGTATAGTTTGTCTCCTTTATCCTGTCCAATCACATCCTCCCTTCCCTCTGTCATCATCTGTCCTTCCTTCCTTCCCTCCGTCCTTCCTTAGGCCCAATCTCCCCCTCCATCTTCCCTACATTTCCCCCCTCGCCATATGAAAACATCAATCTATACTCGGCTGTATAGACTACTGTACCCGCCCTCTCTCTGGGTGGACAGCTCTCATTCATCACACACACGGCGCTGTATGCCAACAACACCGATCCATCTTTCAATTTCATAACAGAGAGCGGAGAAGGGGGGAGACGGAGAGTGGAAGGAGGGAGAAAAACAACTGACTGAACGAGAGCTGGAAAAAGAACTGAGTGAAAGTAAGAGAAGGATAAAATGGAGGAAGGAGAGGCAGCATCAAACATGAGAAAGAATAAAAAAATGTTCTCCACATGATTTTTACAGTCACTTGTAATTGTCTGCTCGAGCTTTTTATTAAGTAATAACATGTTTTACAGGGTTCAGTCGCTCTGTAGGGTCAGGGTGAGGGTTTGAAGGAGCAGCTTCCTCAGCTCAGTTAGCAGACATTGTCCTCTAAGACAAATGACAGCATCATGGCCAAATATGACCTGTGTTTCAATGTTTAGGTTAGAGTAATCTCTATAAAACACTATCTGCATATGAATGTAGACTCTGTAGGCGACAGACAAGATTCTGAAATCAGAAGCGTTCTGGTTTCCTTTGCAGTCCAAGTGGTATTGACTAGGGATAATGAGAACAGTTATCTGTATCTGCTCAACCAACTAAATTATCTGTATCAGTATCATACTCAGAATGGGCGGGCTTAAATCCAAAAGTGGGTGTGGTTTCAACCAGAAATTGGTGTGACCTCGACAGAAGTTGTCATTTTAAGCCTGAAATTGATGCAGGTGGATCAGAAGTTGCTATATTGAATATTTATTAGAAAAATATTTACAGAGCAATGACAAACAACCAACTAACTCCCGCTAACAACCGTCTTTTGTATGTAGTCTGAGTGGGCGGAAGTTCGCTGCATAGATCAGCCTCTCATTGGGCGGAACGAGCCACCCGCTGAAGTCCCGCCCTACCACCTCCAGTTGTGTAGCAGTTTTCAACACGTCCTTTACTAACTTTTGCAATGTTTGATCTTGCGGGGATGTAGCCATTTTTCTGCCATGGTTCGCGTCCTGTAGGCGATATTTTTGTGGGCGTGTTACACCAAAACCTGTTTCCCCCCGGCAATATTTTTGCAAGCGCACCGTTGCTGTGGCACCACCCAGAATGATTGTGATTGGTTGAAAGAAATACAAGCAGCCGGGCGTTTTTTTCTCCAATCTTAAAGTGAGAGTCGGCCCAGCCAGACCTTTCTTTTCTTGAGAAAGGTCTGGTGAGCGAGACTAGTTGTATGTAATGGGAAAGGTTACAACTGGCATTTACACCCAGGTTAAGTGACTCTGAAGTAGTCGTAGGTACTTATCTGCTTCGGCTCTGTTCGGCGTTGATGGAAATACAACACCTGGGTGAACATGCTAATTTTAGCTCCTTTACCGGCAAGATGCAATGACACGCCACCACAAAATACCTTCTGTTTCCGTCCAAGTAGTGCTCAAATGCCATTGTTAAATTTTCATTGGCCTCCATGCTGCTTTCTACGACTTACTAACCAGTTTTCGGGCCTGTCTGTGAAAACAGAAGGGCGTGGTCATCTGCTGCAGAGTCATATACACCGCTCTAGTCTACTGGCAATGGGAAATCAGTCTATCGCCTATTTTTAGCAGGTTGTCCTGTGTTTAAACAAAACCCCGCACACACGTAAATTTTGGTGGAAAAGAGGTATGAATGAAGATTAATACAGGAAGTAGCCACCTGGTGAGGCCAAAGGGCTAGACGGTCGTTGGTTTTCTTCGGTTTACTCGTCTTGGCTGTGTACGCTGTTGTTGGCAGCGCAGCGTGTGCACAAGCAGTGACTGACGCTGCCTTAGAGATTCCTCCTGGCTCTGATTCGTTCATTTTGTTTAGATGCAATTAATTCTTGCAATGATCTGTCCCATGTACTACTGTCAGGATATTGTGACAAGGTGTCTAAAGGTATCAGACGGGTAAATTTAATGCTTTTTAAAACCCTTCCATGTCACCCTTTAATCAAATTTGGGGCAGATTTTTGGACAAATCATGTTGTACTTATTCAAACATTGCAGGCAGGCATTGCAGGCAAGTAGTATACTGTAGATGTGGTCTTGTGCAGAGGTAAGTGTTATATAGGTATATGGTTATTAGAGTGAGTTAAGTTCATCTACGTTTTGCCAAGTGAAAGTATAAAGTAAAACAACAGTATTATAATTTTTGAAATATGGACTTTTACATAGAAAGGCTTCGCTCATTTTCACAAAAAGAAATTCAAGTATGGGTAAATGAAATAAGATTAAATGTCTATAGCAGTTAAGACCTCACAAATTCAAATTTAAGACTATTTAATGACTCTTTAAGGACCTGCAGACACCCTGCAGCAAATTTGACAGAAAGTGTATATAAGAGGTACCTACTGAACCTTTAATGTTGAGATAACATTAAAAACTGATGATTTTGAGAAGTTTGGTTTCTTCTGAGTAGCAATTAGATGGGATCATAATTTGCAAATGAGACGCAGCCAGAGGGGTCAGTGAAAGGTTTTAAAAGGGTTAAGCTCTGCTCGAGGGGATCAATTAAACCTTGAGTTGTTTTCATCTGGCGACATGAGCTTGGGGTTTTTTCTGTGTGTGTGTGTATGTGTGTGTGTCCGGTGAGTCCACACAGGTGAGCTGACCGCTGTGTCCAGGGCCGACATCACGCTCCACAGTCTATCAGTGGGAGCCCAGGCTCTGTCGCTGGGCGGATGGCCCCAGAGGCAGCCAATCACAGCTCAGGAGCAGCAGGATGGAAGAGCAGCTCTGCTTAGTGCAGGTTTGATGCCCACCAAGGTCCAACGCTGCAGGCACAGCATGGCACAAGCTAGACCCCACTGTGTGTGTGTGTGAGTGTGTGTGGAAGTCAGCGCCAAGCTCCTTAAGGTGTCAAGCTTCGTGGGTGAAAATCAATCCCATCTCTCCGCTCACCTCTAATCCAACACTGAAGTTTCTACTTTGTCAGTTGTGTCTTCCTGAGTTTGGAAACGCCAGGATTCTGGACCAAAACAGGAACCACTGAACACCTCAGTATCTGTGAGTATCTCGCCACGGTAGTCGGCGTTATTGGTGTTACATGGTGTTCAAGCATATACCGATCACATGCCCATACTTGCCTGACGCCCCCACCATCATTTTGCTTTTTTAGAAATAGAAATTAAACCCATTTAGTTTATTTTTACGTATTAGCGTCCACGTTCATCTAATAACAAAATACTAATTTGTAAAATACGAAGTGTGGTGTCAACACTTAGTCGGATGAGGGATGCTACTATAATAATCTTAAAGTTACTGTTCTGACAGCCGCAGCAGTTTTCTCCTTAAGTATGACACTTCTTCTTAGCTGAGGGACTTACACAGTTGCACAGAATCCCTTAAAAGTTTTCCTTAGTTAAAGAAAAGTGTTAACTCATTTACTGCTTTGAAAGAGATCTTACAGCAGTAGAGGTTTCCATGGAGATTCTTTGTTTGTTGGACTCAGGCTCGTGACGCCTGTTATCGTCTCTCAAAGTTGGATTATAGTTAGATAGTGAAAAATGGCAGAACAGAAGACAAGAAAACCATACTGGTCAGAGGAGGAGAAGATTATACTTCTGTAGAAAGCACAAACTACAAAGTAAATTTGATCCCCCAATACCAGAAAACAACTAATTGTCGGAAGAAATTGCAATGAAAATTAATTCAGTCAAGTCAAAAGCGTATCCATCAGGTTCTCCTGCTCACAGAACACTCTTCTCAAGGTGTGTTAGTTTTTTAATTCATTTATCGTCATAAACTTGATTGTGTTGCAGTTAAGATGGAGACAGAGGTACCTTAAGTTTTTGTATCCTTGCTTTAGTTGCTAAGGTCTTTTGTGCAACGGTCTCGGGATTCCTTAAGTGTAAGACCAAGACGAGGAGAAACCTTAAATACTTAAGTGAACATTTTAAAGAAACTTTAAGAAGAAGTCTCACCGCCGATCACTGCACAATGCATGTCGGTTAGTTTTGTGTTCCGACTTTATCCAGACTTGCTCTGACGTCTTACAAAAGTGGACAGCGATAATCTCTGAGAGCGGGGTGGCCACTGTTTTTAGAGCCAGGCGCTGCGGTTGCTCTCCATCGACTGCAAGACTCGGAGCATGATGGGAAATGTTTCCTGTACGGACTGAAGGCTGCTGGAAACCGTAGGGAATCTGTCCGACTTCACCACAGCTTTTTGTCACAGCCTCCTGCTCTCGTCTACTTTCTGAGAGCAGGCGACTCTTGTAAAATCTTAACTTAAGGTGTTTTGTGCAGCTGGCCCCAGGACCTTACATGCAAGGCAATATTCCTGGACCTGAGCTACAGTGGTGACTACAGCCTGAATGTTGAGGAGACCAAGAGGATGACAGAGGAAGAGGCAGACATCCTCAGGCAGAGAGGATAATATGTTGTCGTGGTGCATGCTGGGAGGTTCCCTACATGCCTACCTCAGGATGCAAAATACCTCTGTTGATACTCAGATTGTAAATACAGCATAGAGTGTATCATCACTGTACTTACATGTGTGTCTGGCCAGTGAATAGTTGGATGACCCTCCGCTTGTCAGTCCGAAGCCCTCAGGCGCCTGTCCGCCGGCTCGAGCCCGTGCTAAACCCTTCGGAGGTTCAATCTCAGCGCCGAACTCAGCCCCGATGACCCCCAGCAGCACGATAGCGGTGGCTTGTTTACGGCGCTCCTCGTATGAGTTGGAGATCTTCTTGGCGTTGGGTGGAAGGTTGGACAGACACCCTGTGGAGGGACAGAGAGAAATCAACGAAGGGTCTGACAGTAGTTCATTGATTTAGCGCCCTGTTCACCCTGGTGTTAGTTCCATACTTATTTTGTCTTTTTTTAAATCCAGAGCCCCACATTTACTCAGTTTACTGTCATAAAGGAGAAAAGAACCCTGAAAACATTCACATTTAAGAAGCTGGAACCAGAGATTTTTTTGAATCAAGTAGTTGACAACTCATCGATTAATTCTTGCAACCCTAATACAGTGTAGTACGCTGCGATAAAAGACCGTTCATAAGAGGGATTCTATATATTGTGTGGCCTTTTTATCTCCAAAAAAAGTCCCCTTAACTCCAGCAGTTACACCCTTATCACACTTTCTTTATGAATTTGAGAAAACAATAAACTTTTGTGTCATTTTAACGTCTTAATATAACATTAAAGAATTAAAATAAATGTCTAACATGTTAATACATTTGACTTCAATTAAAGACAACACATCAAACAATGTAATTTTTAGAAATGCCCCACACTTTTGCAGAAGTGAAGTGACTCAAATAAAACACACTACAGTTCACTGTATAACATGGTTAAATAAGATCCAGCTTCATATTTCAACCGAAGAAATAACACCAAGCAATTCACACTGTGTCAAACAACAAATCTGCAAATCTGCCTCCTGCACAAATCAAACATGATGACTGTCAAAAATAAAAACCTGCCAACAGCTCCATCTAATGTCCGTCACATGACAAGGAAACTTCATTTAAATGCAAAGCTGCAGGAGCTGAAAGGAAACCTGCAAATGCTGCTTTCAATGCACTTTATTGGCTTTAGTGACTCAATAAATTTAGATAAGAATGTTGCTTTCTCGCTGGAGAACCTGACTCATGATCTGGATCATAAATCAGACAAATTTTGGAGACTTTGGAAACCCTTTCACACCTCGCTATGAAGACCCGCTTGTCTCTGGAGGGCAGAGTCTGATTGTTTTGTTTGGATGTGCTATTTATCTATTTATTTTCTGTCATACTCCTGAACAATTCATGCATTTATTTTGCACACATTTATGTTTTGTTTTTATATTGCAGCGTCTGTTTTTGGTTTGTGGAGATTTTTCTAAAGTCTATATATATTTATTTTTCTGTTGTTGGTGTTAAAGAGTATGTCTGTGTTTAAAGATGCTGCAGGTTGGTTTGTTTCCTCCCTCTGACACTTTGAGCTGCTGTAGCTGAATAGAGAGTGTGTGAGGGACCCCCGCTCTCATTTCTTTTTTTCCTCCTTTTCATGGTGAAAGGTGGTTAAAAAAAACAGCAGGCCTGTGAGTCTCCAGTGAGCCGATAACAAGTGAACAGGCACACTTCTATTGTCCCGGTATTAACCATTACTCACACACACACACACGCAGGCACACGTCCCGCTGAAAGCCTTTAGTCACAGTGCAAACACACACACACACACACACACACACACTTACGTACAGGCGGTCATGTTCACAGACCTCTGGAAGGCTTTTGGACACGTGCAACTGGAAACCTTTTTGTTGTGTGAGTGTGTGTGTGTGTGTGTGTGTGTGTGTGTGTGTGTGGGCGTGTCTGTCCATTGTGTTCACCAAGACGACCCCAAAATAACCCTCTTTTGTGTGTGTGCGCGTGTGACAGGGTCTGCACAGTGGGGAGCTGCTGCAGCCCTGAGAGGGATACACGACTCTGTGTGTGTATGTGTGTGTGTGCGTGTGTGTGTGTGTGACCAATAAGTGTGTGTGTATGAGTATCACAGTGGGAGATGAGAGCTCCTTACACCCGTTGGATCAAAGGCCCAATAAGGACTACATAAATCTGTGTGTGCATGAAACAACCTAACACACACACACACACACACACACACACACAGACAGCTTCACCCTTGGATTTCTCTTTCTTATTTTCTCTGGCTCTGGATGAGCGAGCACAGCATTGTTATGGATTTGAATTGCAGGGGAACAAGCACTTGCTCACCACACACACACTCACACACACACACACTCACACACACAGTGTGTGTGAGGAGTTGAGGGGTTAGCGAGCACACTGGGCGTGATGAAAAGATGAGCATTGAACACTGCTGTGTCTACTTCCTGTTGATCTTCACGTGTGTTGGATTTGTTAACGTCACATGATCCTCAGTGAGCAGAGTGATCAGTGAAAGGATGACGACTCCAAATAAAAGGTGATACGTACAGATGTTTAAAGACGCAGCTGGTAAGTTGCTCCTGAAAACAGGCGATACAGGAAAATATTGCACTCTAATGAAAAAATATATAATTAAGTTGAGTTTGTTTTGTGGTTAAGTTCAAATGTAACTAACTTCGAACAGGGTATTTGTCTAGGGATGCTCCGATCTGATATCTGGATCGAATATCGGCCCCGATATCATCAAGATAGATGGATCGGGTATTGGCAAATGCAACCTATACCTGAGGCGATCCTTTCCCGTTAAATCTATTGTGACGCGAGCTACGTCATACGTGATGGAGCGAAGGAGAGAATCTGCTGTGTGGAGGTATTTCACACTATTCCAACTGCTGCTGCAAAATTGTTTATTTTTGTTAAACATAAATAGTTCATCATTGCATTAATCTGTTTCACCTTGTTTCATTTTATCTTAGGAAAGATCTGTGTAGTCATCAATGCCTGGTGCCTCTAGTCTTTCCTGTTCTCCATGTAAAGGTATATAGCTTTTTAGGTCAACCATGGTATTGGATTGGTATCAGGTATTGGCTGATGCTCAAAGCCACAGCATGGGGATCGGTATCCAAACTGAAAAAGCTGGATCGGTGCATCTCTATATTTGTCAGCTTCAGCTCCGATCAGGTCCGATTGGCAGTGATACCAATACAACACCTACGTGAACACACTAATTTTAGCCCCTTGACCAGCGTGATGTAATGACTTGCCACCACAAAATACCGTCCGCTTGAACCTCGAACACGACATCTTTTGCACGTCTGTCCGTCCTGTTGAACCTCGAACACGACATCTTTTGCACGTCTGTCCGTCCTGGAGGAGGGATCCCTCCTCAGTTGCTCTCACTAAGGGCTCTACCATTTTTCTTTTCCCTTCAAAGACCTTCTTTCTGGGGAGTGTTTCCTTTTCCACTGTGAGGGTCCTAAGGACAGAGGGATGCCGTATGCTGTAAAGCCCTCTGAGGCAAACTATGATTTGTGATATTGGGCTTTATGAATAAAATTGAATTAAACATTTCAAAATGTAGTCGGCACCAAGTTTAAAAGGGAGACTATGTAAGTAAGAGATATAAAAAAGAAAGTAACCACTGTAACATTTTCACTGGCAAAAACTTGGGTGACAGACTCTCATTGATGGCCTGACATTGACCAAAGGCAGACTGTTGGCTTGGTGTGTCAGGGCCCTCCAAAAGGAGGTTTTTCAGAGGCACACTCCAAACTGAGCGTTATTAGAAATCAGCGTCAAGATGGCCGCACACGCAACAAAAGAAACCCCCCCAAAAATCTATTATCTTTGATAATCCAGATTTAAAAATTCCGATAAACATTGTTTTATCTTAGTTAAATATCATTTTAATGTATTGTAGTCCTTTCTATGTAACAAACATTGCAAGAAGTCACTAGTACAGCTAACTAGCTAGCTAACGTTACATTGTTACTGCTGATCTGCGCATAACAGTCCCGCATTTTGACATATTTCCATGTCGCATTTCCTCCTCGTTGATTCCATATGACACCTGACATTTAACTAAAGTCCAGCAGTGAAGTTGCTGCACTTGTTACCGCTCCTCTAATATCAGTGCGGACTGGCAGGGTAGGAACATGGGTTGCTAACGTTAGCCTACAGAGCACTGCTAGTTGCCTGGTAGTGAAGCTTGTATTTTTTTTGACGACTTCTTTGATCGTTTCATAATGTGAAATTTAAGTTGTAAATCAACCATGAGTGTCTATATTTTCTATCTCCATCACATATATGGCAAATGTCATTGTGATGACAGCATTACCGCCGTAGTTGCATCTGTTTACGTAAACCCCATCAACGACTACTGATGACGTGTCAGGGTCTTGACAGGTTGTCCCATTTAATAGGGGACGATTTCAACCACTACCCGTGGTGACATTGATCTGAGGGCAAAGTGGCACTCGAAAAATCAGGGGTAGGAGTAAAAATAAGACTTGTGATGTGTCCTTGGTGTAACCAGTCATGTTTTTTGGAGCACACGTTCGCACAAGTGTGATTAAAAAGTAAATAGATTTCAGAAAAACAGCAACTCTGATATTTTGTCCACTGTTTGTTCCTCAGTCCATTTTTCAGACCTCGGGAGCCCCCTCCCCCCATATTTCCATATTATATCCTGGTGCTTTTTATAATGAGATTGCTAAGGGCCAGCTGTCATTTGGAAAAAGGCCCAGCGGCTGGCTCTGATAAATGGATTACAGATGGCATCCATCCCCGGGCCAGACTGGGCCAGTAGATAACAGAATTAGAGATAGACTCCCAACCAGAATCACTAAAAAGTTGAGATTTACAGAGAGAAAGTAAAGAGAGGGTGGGAGGGAGGCTTCAGACAGACGGACGGGTATCTGCAAGTTTCAGAGACACAACCAAGATATTTAGTCGTACATAAACCTTTGTACAAGACAGGATAGTAGATAGAATAGTCGAAGGGGAATAAATTACTGCAATTATTTACAGAGGAGAGGTGAGGACGAGTGTACAGTGTGTGGTGTGAATGAGCACTGTGGTGTGTTGATTATACCCAGAGTCAATGAACAGTAACAGGACTGTTCTGTCACACCTTCTGACTCCTGACTGGATGGGCACTCTTGCTGTGCTGCTACTGGTGTTTGACGCTGATGTTCAAAAGGAATAAACATGGCTGCTGCTCTGGAAACACTGTCAAATTTCTTAATCTGTGGGGTGTCAGTGGCTTAGTGGATAGAGCAGGCGTTCTTAATCTGTGGGGTGTCAGTGGCTTAGTGGATAGAGCAGGCGCCCCATGTGCAAGGCTGTTGCCGCAGCAGCCCGGGTTCAAGTCCAGCCTGTGGCCCTTTGCTGCATATCATCCCCTCTCTCTCCCCCTTTCACACTTGTCTGTCCTGTCAATTAAAGGCTAAAAATGCCCCAAAAATATCTTAAAAGAAAAAAAATTCTTAATCTGAGAAGTTATTGATACATTTCAGGAGATGAAGAGATGATGTCATCATGTTAATAATGGCTTCCTGCAGCAATCTGTCAAACTCAATTAATTCTTCCAGAGACCTGCACTGAGCTGATGAGTTTCAGGCTGCTTTCAGACCTAGAGTCGTCTCCTTTGGTCTCAATCAGGAACTATTCACAAAGTTGTATAATTCCCTAGAGTTGGTTCATGTTCTCACGGCAGCATTTACAAGAGGACCAGATCAAATGCCTTGTGCATATTTATCTATAGTTTGATTTAGTGTAACGATGTGTATGTATAATATGATTTATTTAGTTTAGTTTAGTTTATCTTTGTGTTCAAGAAACTCTGACTTCATTGTGTCCTCCACTAAGTCTCTATTCATTCTGATTATTGGTCATGCTAATGACTATAACCCTGACTAGGGCTGCAACAGTATACCGTGATATTAAAATTGACGATTATCGTACCATGTACATATTGCTTATCTGCGATATTGGGGAAAAAATGCAATTGGACAACAAATCTCAACTTTATTTTAGGTTTGGGTTTTTTTTCTCCAAAGGGATACTTTTTACACAAACTTCCATTACAAATGGTTTCAAGTTTCAAATATTGTAATAAAACGATTGGTCAACCAAAAATAACCCGTCTGTTTTAATTCTTTTAAGGGTCATTCTGACAGATAATTTTGGAAAACTTTAATTAAAAGCCCAGTCTCTTTTACTAGCCCGGTGTGGCTACACATTCTGACAAATAAAGGCCTGACTCAATTAGAGGCCTGGTCTGGTCACCAAGTTGTTCATCTGTCTTATAGAAGTTCTTTGGATGTATAAAAGCAGGTTGTTGGCTACCTCAAATTACTGTATGTGTCCATTCTACGATTACCCTGTAAGTTATTCATTTTCCTTTAGTCCTCACATCAAAAGCATCAAAAGGGTATTTTATAAATATTAATCCAAGTTGTGAGTATTGTTTTAACAGGATAAAATGGTGTTATGTCGGTATGCCAGTAGTCTTGCCACCAGACAATCAGAGATCTCCGACTTCTGATAGTCTGGGGACACTCCTTTCTAAAGTGTGTTTAACACAACGGAGAAAACGGCCGGCAACAAAGCAACGCCTCTTGCATTTTTTAAAAGGACACGCCCTCCCGGAAATGTGCGCTCCCCCTTTTCTCGTCCGCAAGGAAACAAACACACAGAGAGCTTGAAAATGGATGCCGAGAGATTTAACTCCGTTTTATCAAACGTGTGCTCAGTCCACAAGATTGTGGAAATGAAGGACTTACATTGACTTTGTTTAAAACTTGTAACGCAGTTGGACTATGTTTACGAGCACAAGAGTTCAGCGAGCCACTGAAGGACCGCCCTGTGGATTTACTATTGGTTCTGTAACGTAGGGAGTTTTTTTAAACTCTGAAATTGTATCCGCCCATCTAAACACAAAATCAGGGAGAAAGTCATCAGTCTTTAGTTAAGCAAAGCGTCTAAAGACTGACTTGTGAGTCTAGTATGCTGGATGCCATTATACTCGAGTGCTGTAACACACTCTGATGCTCTGTCTCTCAGAGCTAGATCAAATGAATGACTCCTAATTGATATATTATCTGAAGCCTAATTTTTAAACAAGTAATATTCATACTGGTTTAAATAAATAATTTGATTGTATTTCCTGATCTTTGCTGAGCAACAGTTTTGCATAAAAGGAATCAAAGGCCTGAGAGGGTTATCATACAGTGAATATCTCATACCGTTGCAACCCTAACCCCGACAATGCAATCACAGCCTTTCAGAACATTTTTGTATCATCTACTAACTCAGTTAAAAAACTCAAAACTGTGAAACTTGACACAATTAAGATAATAAAAGCCAGATTTTTTTTAAAAAGATCTGAATTTTTGTTTAAAATTAAAATGAAGTAACAAAGATAACAAAACCCGGCGGCTGAATTTTGCTGGTCACAGTTATAAAATGAAAACGAGTAGAGACATGTTAAGTTTGAGTCGTTTCTAATCTTCTTCTTCTTTTTTTTTTTAAGATTATTTTGTAGTGGTTTTGCCTTCATTGATTGGACGGCCAGGCCCAGAATTGAACCCTGGCCGCTGCAAGGGACTCTACCAGGTGAGCCAGAGGTCATCCTGTGGTTTCTACGTTTAATCTGTTTAAATATTTCATTGCTGTAACATGTGTGAGTGTTTTGTGTGTTCAAATGTAATCTTGGAAAATGTTAGCTTTTAGTTAGAAAGTTAAATAGATGCAGCTGTTTAAAGGAGAAATTTGTTGAGAGGGAATTATAATATCTCATATATGGTAAAAAGGCTTTTGAAGCAGTTTTTAAACATGTTTTTCATGTGCTCAAAGGTTATGTTAAGGTTGTTTCATAAATGTGTATGATTGAATCTGTGCTCATTCAAAGGTTTTGACTTTAAAACAGTTCAGCTAATTTTCTTATAATGAAGATTTCTTTGTTTCCCTGGCACAAAACAGGAATAAATAACTAAACAAAATGAATATCAACTAAATATCAGTATCGCTATTTTCTACAGATTCAAACTTGTACCCAGAGGTGTCAGATAAGACAGGAAAAATGTAAGAAAGCTAAAATGACACAGAGATAATGAGGACTTTTTATCTGACACTGTGGTGCAGCTGTAAAAAATAACCCGAGACCTTTAAAGACTTGCAGATGCCCTGAACTTTCATCATTAGTGAGATGTGATCTTTTCTGCGGACGGTCGTCAGGTAGGCATCACTTCCTGCCTGTGTGTACCTGCTGCCTCTCGGCCCATGCGGACGGGGCTGATTGATTTTTGAAGCCTATCGATCTGCTTCCTTCACGACTGGCAGATCTATTATAATGACATTGTATCTAAATCCTATTTGTTGGCCAACCTGCTCCCAAACATAACCCAATAAACTAAAGAGGGACGGACGAGCTCGCATCGGTTCGGCTAAATCTTCATAAAAACCGCGGACGGATCGGGATAAAAAGGCTTTCTGGCTGAAATGACATTATCCATAAGGGAAGACATCTATTAAAGACGGGCAGGATGGTGTAATGCAGCAACCTGTGGAGTCCATGTAATCACGCTAAAAATATGGACGTGTCAGACAAAAAAAGGAAGAAACTGAAACGCCACTGAGCAGAAGAACAGAAAGAACTCTTTCACCTTTAAGAAAAAGTTTCATATAGCACCATTTTTTACACTTGTATTCACATTTATATTGTTATATTTGAATATTTGCTTTAAGTTTCGAGATAGGCAATTGTTACGAGGGCGGAGTGAAAAAAGAAATGATGGTGTGAGGAAAAGGGAAGGAAATTAAAGGATTGCATTGAGGGAAGAGGAGAAATGACAGACGAAGGCACGTGCAAATGAAAGGACCATGAAACAAAGCAGGGATGAACGATCCAAAGACAAAAGGTGGAAAGGGAGGAACGGACAAAGGGTAGGATAGGACAGAGAAAAGGATAGTTGGCAGTAAGAAAGGAAAAGGAACCAGGAAAATTAAAGAGGAAGAAAAGGTAGGAAAGGAAAGAGGGATGATGGAGAGACTGAGGAAGAAAGAAAGGAAGAGGAGGTTGGGATGAAGCAAAAGAGAGAGGGGAGGAAACAAAGCAAAGAAAGAAGAGCGAAGCTGATTTCTTTGTTTGAAGAGCAGCAATCAATACAGCAGCGCTCACACACACACACGCACACACATGCACACACACATAATGATTGGGGTCAGCTCTCCACCAATTAACTTTGAGTTCTAAACAACCTGCTGTCATCCAGATAATAAAAGCTCTTCATTTACCCACAGTATTACATTTAGTGACAGTTTAAACAAATAAAAGTCTGTTTTATTTTTGGTACAAATACAGACGTCTTTTTTTTTAAAGATTTCTTGAGTTAATCTGCATTGTGGCTGAATTTAAACTGTATTGATTGATTGATTGGTAGTTAAGTCCACAGTCTGTTTAGAGTGTGAGGAGGTCTCAGTCCGGTTCCAAATTAACTCTGGTGCGGTTGGTTTGTGGTGAGAAGGTGTTCCGACCTGGATGTGAAGCAACTGCAGTCACATGACACATTGTTTGGGTTAAACATGAGCATGTTACAGTCCTGGAGGATTATTAATGTGCACCTCCTCCTGTACTGCCTTAATATGCACATTCAGCACATCCAATGCATCAAAACATTGTTTTCTAGTTGGAGCCGCGCCTCGTTTTCAAACTAACTAACTAAAATGAACAATGACAGCAATATAGTCCACGATGAGCAGCGCTAAAATCAACCTGCGTAGTTGTCCCTCCATTGTGACATTAGAAAGTGTCACAACACTTGCTCCGCATTTTAAACGGTTGTATTTGTATTTATTGTACACTGAACAAAAATATAAACGCAACACTTTTGTTTTTGCTCCCATTTTTCATGGGCTGAACTCAAAGATCTAAAACATTTTCTATACACACAAAAGACCATTTCCCCTCAAATATTGTTCACAAATCTGTCTAAATCTGTGTTAGTGAGCACTTCTCCTTTGCCGAGATAATCCATCCCACCTCACAGGTGTGGTATATCAAGATGCTGATTAGACAACATGATTATTGCACAGGTGTGCCTTAGGCTGGCCACAATAAAAGGCCACTCTGAAATGTGCTGTTTTGCTTTATTGGGGGGGTCTAGGGGTCAGAAAACCAGTCAGTATCTGGTGTGACCACCATTTGCCTCACGCAGTGCAACACATCTCCTTCGCATAGAGTTGATCAGGTTGTTGATTGTGGCCTGTGGAATGTTGGTCCACTCCTCTTCAATGGCTGTGCGAAGTTGCTGGATAATGGCAGGAACTGGAACACGCTGTCGTATACGCCAATCCAGAGCATCCCAAACATGCTCAATGGGTGACATGTCCGGTGAGTATGCTGGCCATGCAAGAACTGGGATGTTTTCAGCTTCCAGGAATTGTGTACAGATCCTTGCAACATGGGGCCGTGCATTATCATGCTGCAACATGAGGTGATGGTCGTGGATGAATGGCACAACAATGGGCCTCAGGATCTCGTCACGGTATCTCTGTGCATTCAAAATGCCATCAATAAAATGCACCTGTGTTCGTTGTCCATAACATACGCCTGCCCATACCATAACCCCACCGCCACCATGGGCCACTCGATCCACAACGTTGACATCAGCAAACCGCTCACCCACACGACGCCACACACGCTGTCTGCCATCTGCCCTGAACAGTGAAAACCGGGATTCATCCGTGAAGAGAACACCTCTCCAACGTGCCAGACGCCATCGAATGTGAGCATTTGCCCACTCAAGTCGGTTACGACGACGAACTGCAGTCAGGTCGAGACCCCGATGAGGACGACGAGCATGCAGATGAGCTTCCCTGAGACGGTTTCTGACAGTTTGTGCAGAAATTCTTTGGTTATGCAAACCGATTGTTGCAGCAGCTGTCCGGGTGGCTGGTCTCAGACGATCTTGGAGGTGAACATGCTGGATGTGGAGGTCCTGGGCTGGTGTGGTTACACGTGGTCTGCGGTTGTGAGGCCGGTTGGATGTACTGCCAAATTGTCTGAAACGCCTTTGGAGACGGCTTATGGTAGAGAAATGAACATTCAATTCACGGGCAACAGCTCTGGTGGACATTCCTGCAGTCAGCATGCCAATTGCACGCTCCCTCAAAACTTGCGACATCTGTGGCATTGTGCTGTGTGATAAAACTGAACATTTTAGAGTGGCCTTTTATTGTGGCCAGCCTAAGGCACACCTGTGCAATAATCATGCTGTCTAATCAGCATCTTGATATGCCACACCTGTGAGGTGGGATGGATTATCTCGGCAAAGGAGAAGTGCTCACTAACACAGATTTAGACAGATTTGTGAACAATATTTGAGGGAAATGGTCTTTTGTGTGTATAGAAAATGTTTTAGATCTTTGAGTTCAGCTCATGAAAAATGGGAGCAAAAACAAAAGTGCTGCGTTTATATTTTTGTTCAGTGTATATTGTTGTATTTATTTATTTATTGTATGCGTGTACCCAGTGGAGTTGCACTCTGAAATTCGTTGTACTGGAATGTACAATGACAATAAAGGCTTTCAATTCAATTCAATTCAATTCAATTCAATTCAATTATCTTGCAAGTGNAGTGTATATTGTTGTATTTATTTATTTATTGTATGTGTGTACCCAGTGGAGTTGCACTCTGAATTTCGTTGTAGTGGAATGTACAATGACAATAAAGGCTTTCAATTCAATTCAATTCAATTCAATTCAATTCAATTCAATTATCTTGCAAGTGTACTCTTCTTCAACGTTTGCTTTACTTCCTGGATTTTTCCCACATGGAAATTCTGACCAATCAAGAGCAGCTTTCTCACACAAGGCATTTGATCTGGTCCTCTTGTAAACGCTGCCGTGAGAACATGAACCAGCTCTAGGCAATTATACAACTTTGGAACAACATGAGTCCCTGATTCAGACCAAAGACACGACTCTAGGGCTGAGACCAGCCTAAATCCACAATCCTTGTTCTGGGTACTGATTTGGTTTGGAGGATTTGTCTTGTCTAGTTCTGTCTTGTTTTGTATTGTTCTTATTTTACTTACTACTAACTTTTTGTTGTGTCACTATTGGATTGACCAAATGTTTCAGTAGACCCTTTTACACTGCCAGATTTTCAGCGAATGTTGGGCCGTTTTGCTGACAAGCTGCGCATTGGCGAGTTGATCCGAGGTGCCCAATTTTCCACCTCGTAGGGTAGTCATATTGGCGGAACCATTTTAGTTTAAACAGACCGCGGCAGCCTTCCACAACGGGAGGGGCTGTTGAAGACTTGGGTGAGGAGCTGTTGATGACGCCGCAAGTGCGAGCCACTGGCGGTGGATAAACAGGAAACAGCTGATAGCAGGAATTAGCAAGCAGCTAGTAGCAAGAGGGAAACACAAACCTGACAGACACTGTAAAGATGAGCAACTGGGGAGACAAGGAATTGCGCGCCCTCCTTGTCCTCGCAAACGAAGAGGCCATTAACCGTCAGATGACGCGGACGGTGAAGGACGGGCCGACTTATGAGAGAATCACCGAAGGACTGACCAGCCGCAGCTTCCCTCCCACGTCACTGTTTACGTCACACGCTGAGCTACACGTTTTGTTACTTGCTCACGCCCCCCATTGCCCCGAAAAAGGCACATTCTGTATAAACAAAAGTAGACAGGCAGCATTTTGCTGCACTCCCTGATTTTGTTTTTATACTGCCAATGCTGAAAAAAGACTGATTGGGCTTTCCTGCAGATTTGCACAATTTATATCTAAAAAGGGTTAGTGTTTTCTATCTGCTCTATTTGGAAAATTTCTATGAACAAATTGTGGAGAAAAAAAAAAAAGAGAACACTAGTGGAATATTCATTTTCACTGGACATGTGAACGGCTTAGTTGAAGTATTGTCTCTTTCAGAATAAGGGCAAAATCAGGAATATTTTGTGCATGTAAAGGCAGTCACTGTCAGATCTTTACTGCCAGATTTTAGTCCCTGATGCATTCAGAAAGTGATGCAGATATCAGATAACCAACACTAAACACTCCATTCAGGTTCAGATCGACTCATTCCATCCCAACTTGTACAGGATTTATCTCCCATCATAAACAAAACATGAAAACAGGAAACTCTACTTTTTCATGGCCCAAAATTCAGTATACATCTTCTTTGTTAGAAACCCTGCTGAAGAAATCAAACCTACAACCTTCCCAACCCTCCCCTCTCGAACTGCAGCCCCACCATCTTCCCATGATGCACCTGGTTTCTGCCTCCATTGGTAATCAATGGGAGACTGGTAAAACCTGATCACCAGGGACTGAGGGAGGGGATCAATACCAGCAGGAAACTGATGTGAGAACTAAGAAAGGAGGAAGGAAAGTGAACGACGGGCAGCAAAAAGCTGTGAGAGAAAATATTTAGCCAAAAAACATGAATATAGAAACGACTCAAAAACAAGCAGACAAACAGAGATGTAACTGTGGAGGAAGCCTGAGGCCGGAGACGAGCCTGTAAATGTCTCCAGATGAAGACAAAGTTCCATGAAACAAAAGAGTGCTGGTGTTGTGGGAGGAGGGAGAGAGTCGGGGGGGTAAACACTGTCCTTACAGCAAATGTCAGGAGACAGAAAATCTGGGGAAATAATTGAAAAACACAATTAAGTTGATAGAGAAAAAAGATTTGAGTCCTGAAACGGTGGCTGCCCTTCCAACCAGGCCGAGTCCATCTGAAGGTTAAGTGTATTTTACTGTCTTAAGACACAGACAGGGGAGCTATCTGCGCTTGCTGGAAACACAGCGCTTTAATTAGACGGTACGGGAGCGGAGGGGGAGGGTCAGGGGGCGTCCACAGGAGATACCACAAACAAACTCCACACAAGTTTGTCTGAGAAGGAGACCACACAAACCCAGACAGCTGGTTTTAGTAGTCCTTTAACTACTTCCTTTTGATTTTACATCTCTGCTGATCATCTATCTGTCTTTAGATCGATTATACTCCAGCTATTAGTCTCAGTCACTGTGCAAAATACTCTCTGACAATCTGAGTCTCCCTTATTTCTAGAACAGACCGAGCCTACATCACAATCCAATCAATCCAAGTAGCTACAACACAACACCATATAAACATCAGATGCCATGAAACACTAGATCAAAAATGTGAGAACCTTTCCTCAAATAATGTGTCAAATACACCAGTGTAGATGTGTGCTTTTTCTTACTCATCTGTTCAAAATATTAAAGGACAGGTTTTATTTTTCCAACCCTATCGCCAGAATAAATGTTGGCATTATACATTTCTGAAAACCACAGGGAAGTTGCATTTGCAGGTTATTATTTAGCAGGTATGCGAAAGCTTTTAGTTTCTTCATGTTCCAACAACGCAGTGGTTCATGTGTGGTTAGTTTTGGCCACAAAAAAAAGGACAAGATCATGTTTTTGCTTTTGGTGACATAGTTCTGGGTGGAAACAGCAATGTCTCAGTAAAAACCAGCTGCTTTTCTTGATCTCTTATAGGCTGAAAACGCAGTGACAGGTCACTAAAAGACACCCACATTTGGTGGCTAAAAGAGTTGCTGGAAACGCTGCCATGACTAATAAACAACCGGTTTTGGTTGCACAATCCTGGCTGGAGATGCAGCGATGTAGCGACTGCTTTTCATGGCATTATTCCAGTAGGAAATGCAGCAATGCCTCAGTAAAAAACAATCTTCTCGTGCTACAAACCTGGTTGAAAATGCAGTGATGTCTCTAAAAAACAACAGCTTCTTGTGGCACTATTTTGCAGGAAACGCAGCAACGTGTCTTTAAAAAACAACCACTTTTTGTGCAACAATCCCACATAGAAATGCAGCCATGTCTTGGTAAAAAATAAGGAAAAAATGTTTCCATGGGACAATCTCGGGTGGAAACATAGTGATATCTGACCACTTTTCATGCCACTATGCCCAGTGGAAACACAGCAATGGGTTGCTAAAAAAACAACTGCTTTTGGTGTTCATTGGTTCCAAACAGTGCTCTGTTAACCGGGAAATCCAGATGCCCTGCCCTCAGCAAATTCAAATTTGCTCTGCACAGAAATCTGGCCCGCTGAATCGCCAATCGGACCAATCAGATCAATCTATCTGACAGAGGCGGGCTCTGGGCGGGCGTAACATTATGACGACAGCGCTGCACTGTAGGCGTCGAAAAGTAAACAGCCAAAATGGCAGCTGCCGAAGGACCGCGTCCATTCAGTTTAGCTTTGGAAGAAACGCTAAGCCAGCTACACTTATCTTTTTCCTTGAGAGAGGAACAGAAGACTGCCCTAGAAGCCTTCGCTTCCAGGAAGGACATTTTTGCTGTTTTGTCGATGGGATACGGCAAAAGCCTAATATATCAGTTAGCCCCACTGTTCGGCAAACAAATGGGGCTTACTGCAATGAATACGTCACCTTGTTTTTTGCTCTGATTGGCTACCGTGCTATCCAATTGCATGCGGCGGCATTTAATATGCATCAGTTAGTGCCGCCCCTTGGGTAGAAGGGTGTATCGGTGAGGGCCAGACTCAAAATCTTTCTAGACTTGAGTCTGGATTTCCAGGCTAGTGCTATGTAGCTTGGCATGCATCTCGCCTAGGTGGCACAGCATCCACCCTCCCCTCCACCTCCCAATGACAAAATTCAGCTCATATACTACGTCACTTTGGAAACTAAGAAAATATGATACATATGAAATGTACAAATGTAACTGCCATAGACTAGTAACATTTGTTTTGCATATGCATTGATTTGTGTTTTTATTTAAGGCACATCAGCATTCATAATGACAAAATTCCTCCATAAAATGACTTACTTGCCAGTGGAATCAGCGATCCGTTGATTCGCTTAAAAAGACAAATTTAACATGCAAACATGTCGGTGAAGATTCTCAGTAGCCTACAATTTTGGTGAACTTTGACACATTTTCCCCTTACAGCAATTGTAAGCAGTCTGACAGTTTTCATCTTTAAGTAAACAGAGAAGTGGAGAGAAAATTAAGGAAGCTATCGTAGCTTATTAGCTGTTTTGGACAATCGATCATTACGTTGGACGTCCTACTAATTATTCTTTCTTCTTATAACTATGTATTGTACATTATTTTGCAAAGGATTATACATTTTGGTTATTATAATTTCATGCAAATAAACTAAATAATAAGTGTTTATAAAAAAAAGAAATTAAAAAACAAGACTCATTAAAAAGTAGTAAAAAACTTAAAATAAAAAAGTGTGTGGTGGTGTATTTATCTGCAGAGACTCTATTATTTTCTTCCTATTATGCTATGTTTTCCTTGGCACAACGCACAGGTGAGGTCATAGTGTTCCAGTGACAGACTGAAAGCAGCAGGCGTCAAACAGGAAACTACAAAAATTTGCAGACATGGTGTCGAAAAAATGCAAATACAGCAAGGTGAAACACCAAGCAGAAAGAGCTGGGGTTGGATTTCACTTTCACATCTCATAATTTTGACTCAGAATTATTTCGACTCCTGAGTCATTCTAACATTTCATTTATTTTTCCCTTTATGCTCCAACAGTGATGTAGCGACATCTTCCCCCGATCACATTAACTTTGCTCCACTTCATAATTCAGCTCTGCTGTATGAAGGCCCAGACTGGCAATACTGAGAGCCTGAGGTCTTATTTTTCTCTCCTCTCTTATCAATTATGTGTTTGTTTTGCAGTTTAATTTTCAATCCGACAGGTTTTTAATACAAGCAATATTTTCGGCACTCTGCGGCTGTCAGATTCGTGCTGCTAATGGAGCGGTCTGAGAAATGGCTCTGGATGGTAATTTCCCTAATGCAGAGACAGTGGACGGCCTCCATTGCACCGCCTCTTCATAAAGAAGGAATTATTTTTATTAAAGCCACCGCGGCTTAGTCGCGCCCTCCTCTCGCTCACAGATGAATCAAAGCCATCTGACAGAATCAGATTTACACTCCACCAAATGAAAAGCATTACAACTTAGAGTGAGAGGGAAAAGAAAATTATCTTCACATCACACAGGCGGAGGAGTAAGAGGCGAGGCAGGTGAGGACTACGGAAGACGATAAGGGACAATCTTACAGAGCAGCTTAAATGCTTTTATCAACCCAGCAGGGTCCAGTTATCACAGGATGATGGATCATTTCAGAAAGATTTCACAGCTGACTCTATTATATCAATACATCAGATCAGAGCTCTAACTGCAACACGCAGTGACAAGTTTAATCCTGCAAATCAAATCAAGTGTTTACGTCCTCCCACTCCTTTTCAGGTGTGTAAATCAAAGTAAATATTACTTTCTCTCTGTCTGTCTGCTTGCTAATATGTTCGTGTCTATTTTTACATGCTCAAAATAAATATAAAATATCAACTATCAATATCAATAACTTCTTCAGTGTCTGCACCAATGGTGTAAATATTGATGGTGCACCCTGTGCAGCATAGCGAGGTCCAGAGGCTGTGAGGGGCTCATGTAGGAAGGCAATTTTTTTGCCGCTGTAAGAAGTCAGGCTGTGGCGGTTTGAGTCCAGGACAGGCTGTTAGATCAGTGTTGCTTCAGCTGCTGTCCATGGTGCTGATCAAAGGTTTGCAGGATGACAGGGGTGGCTGTTTTGACGTGTGCCACTCAGTGGCGGTGTATTTTGGCCATATGGTCAATGTCTAACATTTATTATTTCTATCATTGATAAAAAACCACACCATCTGTCTGGCTGCAGATCTGAGGTGTTGTGTGTTGACGTCTTGCTGCCCTGCATCACTCAGAGAGCATCTTTCTATTTGTAAAGCCCTTATCATGCTTCGCTGTGATTGGCTCAGCTCCTCTAGAGCACTGGGACCAGTGATGTGATTGGCTGAGAGTGTATTTATGAATCACCACCCCTCTCTGAGTCTTGTCTAGATGAAGTGGCGGACTCTCGTGTGCTGTGTTGAGACTGAAAAACAATGACACAGTCAAACCATCACACTGTGACTGGTTGTGATAGAATTGTAACTGGGAGATGAGATAGTTTGGTTTTAGACCAGTTAGTAAAACCATCAGTCCATCAGTGGTTTTATTCCTTCAGTCAGACGGCCAATCAGGCATTTGGACAGTGACCGAGAAATCCAGTCAGTAAACCAGTCTCCATCTACGTCTGTGTTCAGAACATGAGCAGGCTGCCCGTCTGTAACACACACACACACACACACACACACACACACACACTTACTACCCCAAGGCCAGCGCTTTATCTTTGTGACACATTCATAAACCCTGACACACACACGCACGCAGACAATCACACACACACTCTGCCCATCCCCCGTCATGTGCACATTATCACACCATCCACTCAACCATTAGACAGGTGTGTATGTGTGTTCATATGATTGTGTGTGTGTGTGTGTGTGTGTGTGTGTGTGTGTGTGACGCAGAGAATGTGAGTCGAGCTGTGATCAAATGTTTAGGTTAGAGGAGAGGAGGTACAAATATTAAATCATAGACGGGACATTCTGATCCTCAGTACACTTAAAATCTATATTTACATATCGATAATGCAACATGAGTTATTCATATTATAGTTTCTTTCAATCGCTAACAAGCATCTGTGAATATTGAAGCCACTTTTTCTACACTTTTCATGGAGTCTATAAAAGCAACATGCATCCTGGCCAATCAGTTAATCTCACCTCCAAAACTCACTCACACCAAAACACATCATGTCTCAGCTAGGTGGATGGCGCGCAATTCCTTGTCTCCCCAGTTGCTCATCTTTACAGTGTCTGTCAGGTTTGTGTTTCCTCTTGCTACTAGCTGCTCGCTAATTCCTGCTATCAGCTGTTTCCTGTTTATCCAACGCCAGTGGCCACGTGCGGCATCATCAACAGCTCCTCCCACAAGTCTTCAACAGCCCCTCCCATTGTGGAAGGCCGCCTCGGTCTATTTAAACTAAAATGGTTCCACCAATATGTCTACCCTACGAGGTGGAAAATTGGGCACCTCGGATCAACTCGCCAATCCGCAGCTTGCCAGCAAAACGGCCCAACATTCGCCGAAATTCTGGCAGTGTAGAAGAGGCTTCAGTAAGCACTGACCTAAAATACTTCAAACAGGGAGTGTTGCAAAAATGATTAACTTTTATATTTTAAGTTTAAATGATTTTTCACATAAATCAGTATTTCATTATAGAATACCTCTCACTTTATCGGCTGAAGTAAAGTATACGTTACAAAAATGAATAAGAAATGCAGCTACTTGCTCAGATATCCTTTATTTTCTATATCTTTGCATTTAGTCATTAACTTATGAAAAAAGGCCAAGGCCAAACTTAACTTAACTTGCCGACGCCAATACAAGCCAACTGGATGTTGAAACAGGTGACGAACTTTACGCTCTCAAACAGCAGAGTTGCAGGTGCATCATCAGCAGGCTTGAGTCGAGCTCAGACCGGCCAGTTCACACCGCTGCAACTTTTCTCTGCAATGTTCTTAAACGTTTTTTTTCTCATCACGAATCTTTGGTCTGAACTGGGCTTTAAAGTTATTTACTGAGTATCTAACATCCCAACTCATTTACTGCTATTTCAGCTCAGCCACCTCCATGTTTGCTAATGACGTCCGAGGTAAAAGTTGCACGCATATATTGCAATTTTAGCAAAAGTGAATGATAATTCATGCATCCGCCCTGAGATTCAGATCCACTCAAAATTTAATGGGTTCTGTCATGGCTCATGATGCGACACCATTCCACCAAGTTTCGTGAAAATCGGACAAGCAGTTTATCTGTTAACTTGCTGACAAACAAACAGACTCACTAACGGCACTGAAAACATTACGTCCTTGGCAGAAGTAATTCAAATAATTACAAAAAAACAAACAATTCTGAAGCCGCCCCTTTGTGTCTGTTTGGTAATGAGACTAAAACGAGTTTTTCCGTATATTTCAATTACTGAACAATGCAAGAAATTTGCCATCATTCTGTTTTAAAAACTGTGTCAGCATTTGAAAAAATATGCTGCAAATCACAGGGTGTTGCAGGTTGTGAAGTAGTACACCTGAAATGTTTCCTCACTCATATTATTCTTTGACTCCTGTTTCAGGGGTAACTGTGCTCAAAGTTTTAGAGCTTCAAAGCACGGCACCACAGTACACTGCATTATACCATAATACACTGTCCTGTACTAATATCTAACATATTGCAGCTTCTGTACGGAGCCACCACAAATACATTCCTGTACATTAATAACATTTGGACAATAACTTCAGTCGTCTGTCTGTAATATAATAATATTCTCATACACCAGCTGGGTCCCTTGCCGTGTAAAACAGAAGAGACACAATCATCAGAACCAATCAGAGCGTTCACAGTCGCAGCTCGGACCATTTATCTCTCCATAAGTTCAATCTGTTCTGAGGAGAAATGTGATCTGACCCAAACGACCTCCACGCTCTCATATTAGATTAGCAGGGGAGGCTAGCGTTTCAGCTAACCGAATCACAGCCGAGCTAATGACACTGTGAGGTGAGGGTCAGCCTGACCTTTGACCTCTGACCTCTATCTATGGACCCCTCACAAGGGTACAACTTTCCGTCCTTTCTCCCAAATAATAAGACGAGGAACTGATGTCAAACAGGAAATAATACTGCTGAATTATACTATCACAGGTATCTATCCATAGTTTAATCCTGCATGTTGTTGGCTGGGAGGAATCAGCTGATTGTGTCCGCGGGGCTCTGAATCCTGAAGGAGACAAAACGCCTGGCAGCACAGAGAACGTGAGGGGGGAGGGGGTGATGGAGCTGTGTCCAGCAGGGACCTTTGACCTCCCTGAGGTCACCCCCTCTATCAGAGGCAGAGATGAGATACGCTCTTCTTCCCTCTAGTGTAGAACCACATGACTGGGCCACATGGATATGATCAGCTTTTAAAGCTGAGGAAGGTGAGGTTTAATTGTGTCACTGGACAAAAATCCCATAATAAACTCTGAGCATGTTGTAATTGAAGTGTACTGAGAGAAAACTAGACGTCTGCACCTCCTCTTGGCTCTGCTTTCAGGCTTTACAGAGTCTAGAGGAGGTAGATGGGTCAAACAAACTCAAGACTTTCACCTAGGAGACCGCTGTTCATGTCGCCTGTGAAACCAAAAGACAGTCAAGTCAACAGCAACAACATAGTGTGCTATTATGTGTAGCATACTATGCTAGTGACATGTGTCACATGACGCTACATTACGTCAGTAACAAGCATATTTATTTTAATCCAAACCATGATGGGTTTTTTCAAACCCAAACCATGTGCTTTTGTTGCCTAAATGTTGTTTTATACTTGTATTTAACGAGTGGAAATGAGAGAATTTCCTGTGAAGACGGAACTTTATTTTGAAAAGACACATGTAACGAGCATGAATCAGGGTGTCTACAGATATAACCAAGCTAAAGTTAAGACTTTTTAAGACCTTATATTAAGAAAACTTAATTTAAGACACTTCAAGACTTTTTAAGGCCTTATATTAAGAACATTTTATTTAAGAGACTTTATGACTTTTTAAGGCTTTACAGTTAGAAAACTTAATTTAAAACAAATACTTTTTAAGGCCTTACATCAAGAAAATTTAATTTAAGACACTTCAAGACTTTTTAAGGTTTTATCTTGAGATAACTTAATTTAAGACATTTAAGACTTTTTAAAGCCTTATATTAAAAAAAGATCATTCAAGACACTTTAAGACTTTTAAAGGCCTTATATCAAGACAATTAAATTTAAGACACTAAGACTTTTTTAAGACCTTCTATTAAGAAAACTTAATTTAAGATACTTCAAGACTTTTTAAGGCCTTATATCAAGACAATTAAATTTAAGACACTTTAAGACTTTTTAAGACCTTCTATAAGAAAACTTAATTTAAGACACTTCAAGACTTTTTAAGGTTTTATATTAAGAAAATTTAATTTAAGACATTTAAGACTTTTTTTTTTTTTTTTTTTTTAAGATAATTTTTTCAGGCTTTTGACTTTAATGAACAGGACAGAGTGGAATGGGGTGAGAGAGAGAGCGGGGGGTGACATGCAGCAAATGGTTCCAGGCCGGAGTTGAACCTGCGACTGCTGCAGCGAGGCATCGCCTCNTTTTTTTTTTTTTTTTTTTAAGATAATTTTTTCAGGCTTTTGCCTTTAATGAACAGGAGAGTGAAATGGGGTGAGAGAGAGAGCGGGGGGTGACATGCAGCAAATGGTTCCAGGCCGGAGTTGAACCTGCGACTGCTGCAGCGAGGCATCGCCTCTGTACATGGGGCGCCGGCACTATCCACTACGCTACCGATGCCCCGACATTCAAAACTTTTTAAGGCCTTACATCAAGAACACTTAATTTAAAACGATTAAGGACTTTTTAAGCTTGAAATTGAATTTAAGACACTTTAAGACTTTTTAAGGCCTTATACTATGAAAACTTAAGACATTTTTAGACTTGTTAAGGACCTGTACACACCCTGGTTAATTGACACTCGTTCAACTGACGCTGGAAGGGTGCCTAGAGTGTTACAGTTTGATGTGTAGGGCTACTGACCGAGCATAAGTACTTGACTAGTCGAGAGTGAGAATGTGTTGGACTGTAACAGTCAGTCTGCTGTCCCCTTTACGAAGAGCACAAACCTAAATCATCCAGGAATTATCCATTGCCCAGCATAAACAAGGACAAGCTGTAGTCATCCAGGAAATATCCACTGCCCCAGCAGTTGCTCTCACCATCAACAGTTTGACCTCCAGAGCCACAGAGAGCTACTTTACTGTATGAAACTTGGGAATAATTTAGAATTAATTGATGCACCCAGTAATGTTTATTTGTCTTTAAATGACAAAAATATTTTTCTGTTAATTTTCTCTTACAGAAAATACACTAAACCCTGGAATTATTCTGCTGCTACACTCGTACTCATCATGAATCAACTATAACACACAGAACTGTCTGAGTGTCACTGTGAAACACTCCGAGCATCATCAGTGTATTCATGTATTCACTGTGTGCTTTACTGACTCTGCTTTATTAGATGTGTTGGCAAAATGTTTTGCCAAATGCCGACAGAGATTTAATGAACTAAACTGAAGTGTGTGTGTGTATGTGTGTGTGTGTGTGTGTGTGTGTGTGTGTGTGCGTATGGTGTGTGAGAGAAAGTGAGAGGGATGGAGGGGGGTAAGGAGGAGGGTGCTGTGGATCCTAATGACATCCCCTGACACTGCTAGGGACATAATTACAACACACACACACACACACACACACACACACACATACACGGGTTTAGGTTTGCTTGTGTGTGTGTGTGTGTGTGTGTGTGTGTGCGAGCTCTGGTCTGGGATCTTTTGCAGCTGTGGCACCAAGCAACAACTGTTGTCACTTGCACATCCTAAATTGTGCATGTGTGTGTGTGTGTGAGACAGGGGAGACAGTAGACTGAGGTGATGAGTCTATTGCCGTGGTAACAGCCTGCAGCCAAGTGATTCTGTGGCTGTCGACATCTCTGTCTTTTTTTCCTTTGTCTCCTCTTCATCTCCTCCTTTTTTGTTTCCTCTCCTCTCCCCCTTTCCTTCCACCTTTCCTCTTCTCCTCGCCTTCCCTATGTTATCCTTCTTGTGCATTTCCTGCCCTCTTGTCTGTTTTCCTATATTTTCCACATATCTCCTGTCCTCTCTACCTCCTCAACACACACACTGAATGGTGTATGAGTGTTGCATCATGATGGATTTGAAAATAATCTGAAACCATCCTGTGACTGAGCTCCTCCTTCTGTCTCAAAAAGGTCTGATATTTTAGTTGACTATCATTATTTCAAATATCTATACTGTATGAAAACAGTGAAAATAGTCCATAACAAGTCCCCAGAGCCCAAAATGAAGTCTTCAAATGACTTGATATTCAGTTTTAAGTGATTTCAAGCAGACTAAAGCGGTTGGTCCTAAGGTTCGTCCTATTTACTGGAATAGTGAGTAATGTTTTCATTGCATAAAAGCCTTAAGGCCCATTTATGCTCAACGGAGCCTTCTGTCCGTGCTCCGCGTTCATTTTGTCCGTATTTCTGCAAGTTTCCATAAAGCTTACGGATACGGGACAAACGGAGCAGTACCACCGGAAACCGTGGGGGCAGTGTTGCTGTCACTACCCGATACGTAGCTCTAGCGAGACACGAAGAAGAAATAACAATTCAATTTCTCTCATCGGCAGTACTAAAGAAAAGACAACGACCACCGCCTCCTACAACGCTGCCTCTGTTTTTGTCTTTTATGCAAGAGGTACATTATCAATATCTCCTCCACAGTCGCCATGTTTGTTTTTGACTTTGTTGTTGTCATAAACTTTTGACGCTGGGCTGCCCCCTGGTGGATATATTGGTTAACATCCATGCCAATGTAAAGGACGCATGGAAGAATGTGGGCAGTGACAGTAACATCATTTGAAATGGACATATACATTTTCGTACGTAAAGGGAGCATAAATGGGCCTTTACTGGGCGGTAATGATTGTTCCAGGTATCAGGTAAACCCTCAGGTGTTACCAAGGAAACCGAGTTATGGTTTGAGAAAAACTAGATTTTGATTGCAAAGAGCATAAAAATATGAAAGAATATTACTACAGTTTATTTCTTTGGTAAGTGACCATGGTATAAGTGCGATAATGCCCTTCAAGGTGTCCATTATCACTTTTTGATGACCTTTGCGAAGGTAAACATCCTCCTTGCACACCTCCATGTCAGCCATTAAAAACTGATGATGGACACCGCAAAGGGCATTATCCCTTAATTATTAGCCTCAGAAATGTGGGTTAGAAGGAGTCTGAAACACCTGCTAGTAAGTTCAGAAGGCCGTTACCAGCCCATTAAAAGGCTGTGATAGACAGCGACCTCTAGTGGTCGTAGTTATTATAAAGAAAGCAAAGGAGGAAGTCAGGTGACGTAGTACCGTAACAGAGACCACTGATAAACCAAGACGGCCCATGTAAGAGTCATTTAATGTATCTGTGTCACGTGGGTTTCACCATTGGCACTATTAGCGGCGGTCTTTTCATTCCAAAAAAGGTAAGCGTGAACATTGGTACAGACCAAAACCAATTATTTAGTGATAGTCACCAGAGTAAATACCAGATACAGCTTTCACAAGACACATATCTTCTGAATGTTTTTACACTGAAATGGCGTTTTTCAGAGACGAATCAGGTGAAGATAAACTTTGTTTAAAATACGTTTCTGTCTCAGCATCACCCTCGCAAGATCTGGCAACACAGAATCTCTTCTCTCCGTTGGTGCTGAACTGTCAATCCAGTTTCACTGCAGTGTTGCTGATGTCCCTTGCCAACCACATAAATAGATATCAAATAACACTTATACATGAAACGGTGAATCAAACGTCAAAATAATTATTAATTAAATAATTATTATTCAACTTATTTCAGAGGGAGAGAAGAGAGCTGATAGGATCTTGTACTGGTTTGATATCAAAAACGTTAAGCTAGCAGATAAAAACAAGCATTAATATAAGGAGCAAACGTTAAATTTGTGCTGTATATTGTGTTGTACTGTTTTGAATCTGATTTCATCCATCAACACGAGGTGGGGAGATAAGCTGTAGAGAAGACCACACCCATGGATACCAGTAGTATATGCTATTTCATACCATTGGCATTGCTTGTAATGTGTTATCTTTTGTTATAAAGTATCTTTGGCAGTAAGAAACTTTGTAAAAAACACAGGACTTTCACCCAGGAGATCTCTGTTTGTGTCCCGTGTGAAACCCAAAGTCAGCACTGACTTAATTTAACTGACGGACGGAAGTCTGTCATGTTGCCTTACATTATTATATGTCATGTCACAAAACAAACATACTTATTTTAACCCCAACCATGATGTTTTTTCTAAGCCTAACCACATAGTTTTGGCGCCCAAACTTAACGAAACAAAACTGCTCCTGATGAGCAGTGGTCATTTAATGGGCTAATAACAGCGTCCTCAACCTAGACGCTGTAGCTTGCCTTGATAACCCTTATCTATGAGGCTGATAACCACTTAAAACACCCATTCACAGGACTTAGGCAGCTATCTGAATCCAGCGTCGAATGGCGGACCCCGCCACTACCAATAAAACTACTATATATAGAGGTATTACTGAATGTAGATAGAGCTTTATTTGTCATTATTTGATGACAGTGAAATTGCAGATCCCTACAAATACACGGCACATGTAGCAATATAACAAAAGAAGAGCTTGGACCTGCTGCCACAATGCACGCAGCCATCCTGTTGTTTTCTACATTGAAAGGCTATTGCAGAAATGATGCATAACCTTTAAGGGTAGACCTTTAATAATATTACAAACTACACATGTGCAGCTGTTTCTGTTACCCAGAACACAAATACATTTCCCAAAACAGTACATCCTCATTCCTGATTTTCACAGACTCGACAGAGGAAGTAAGGATGGAGGAGAAAGAAAACGAAACAAAGAGCGAGAGCAGAAAAGTTTGAAAACTTGATGAGTTTTTTCCTCCTCGGCAGAGAAGACTCAGACTCTGCTCTCTGTTTGAGGCGTCTGCTAACAGATTTAATACTGCAGAGACTGAATGAAAAAACACTGCTGTCAATAGGAGAAAAATGAGCTGTGAGAAATGATAAATTGTCAGACACATCTGCGATATTGACTGGTCTGAGAGAAGGATGGAGGGAGGAGGGAGGAGAGAGGGTGAAGGGATGGTGAGACAGTGTTGGAGCTGTTTTCTGCAGGGTTTTGTTCCAGAATATAAATTTCCCTTTGGACACAGGAGTTAATTCTGATTTATTTTTCTGTGGTTTTTGAATCTATTAGAGTAAAAGAGATGATGTTGATCAGGAAGATGTAGAGAGGCAACGTTTACGGGTATGATAAGGAAACAAAAGCCTTCTTCATACAGATCTTTATACATTAATGATGCCACTATCATATTGTGATCACTGATATATAGAAATTGCTGCTTAAATAAGGTTTGTGTGAGTGTAGTCACCGGAGAGGATCTACCTGTCTGTGTCTGTCACAGTTAAACTTTCAGGGAAATGTGTCAAAAGATAAATGGACTGGAAAAGTGTGTGTGTGTGCGTGTGTGTGTGTTTTCTACCTGTGCTGCAGGTGTGAGTCGTTTCCTGGGGAGAAATGCTTCTCACCTTATCGTGTGTGAGTGTGTGAGAGAGGAAGCATGTGCGCACACTAAACACCAAACTGCTTTTAACACCATGCAGGTCACAGTACACTGGCATTACACATGGGCTGTGTGGCACTGATTAAAACACACACTCACATAGACACCATGATTAACCTACGCTCAGAGTCACCAGAGCAAAACTCCTAAATTCAGAGGCACATAAATGATAAATGACCTTTTAATGTTTCTCTATGAAACCAGATGAGGCTCCACAGGTCACTGGGGAAAACACACCCTTCATTTTATACCTCAAACACCCTCAAACACTTCACAGTGAGTCTGTCAGTAAGTTGCTTTAGACTTTTTAGGCTTTGACTCGCAACTAAACATGTGGCCCATTTCGTAGAGAATATTGAAATATTGCCATTCAGCCTGAAAATACCGAGATATGATTTTTGGTCCATGTCGCCCAGCTCTAGCTTCAACATGCAACATGTCACACCTGCTACATCTTAACACAAAATACAGCACTTAAATGAGCCTTTTTTATACGTCATATTTCATGTCCCTACCTGCTGTGATGTCATCATCCGTGACGTCCATTTCCTCCTCAGGAACCTTTGCTTCTATTGGCTGAGCCTCGGGAGGAGGCGGAGCTGGAGGGGAGGGCTCAGTGGTCGATCCAGCTGAGGAGAAAGAGAGACATTTTAATTTATATTAAATATCAGCCTGTACTGTCACATGAGACAGAGGGAAGACCAGAGCAATGTGGGCATGTGTATGTATGTACCTCTGAGACAGAGGTGTGATGTGGAATCAAACAGCTTTTTGAATAACTTAATAAATAAACAGTGGAAACAGACCACCAGCCTGATCTGAAATACTCCGTCACATGTGTTCATGGAAAAAAACAAAGAGCAGATGTTAACACTTTACTTGAAGGTATCTACATAAGGGTGACATGACAGTAGCCATGTTTCCATCAGCCTGTTTAGATGCACATCTAGAAGTATCGCATCGGAAAATTATGATGGAAACGCCAAAATTCGATTTAAAATCCCCTGATTCGCACAAACTAAAATACGCTCGCTTTAGCCGGGTTTTGGTTGATTCGAAAAAATGTTGATTCGCAAAACGGGGGATGGAAACAGTTATGTACGAATTAAGCGTATTAAATTAAACGTAGCGCACCTCTCTCCATGGTGATATCCACACTCCGGGTCGGGAAGGCGGTAATGCATTTACAAGCTGGTTGCCAACCGCCAGAAAACGTAGAAGAAGAAGAATGCAAGATTTGTTTTGTTTCCGGTTCTGCGGAAAACTTGCGCGAGTTCATAGTTTTCACCAAAGTCCGTACATTTAATGGAAACACACAGGATTCGTATTTCTTTTAATGCACATTTCCCAATGATTCGAATCACTTTTGATTGGAAACATAGCTACTGTCATAACTATGACATGACACTGTTATGAACTTGTCATAAACATTATGTGCATGTCATAAACGTTTATGACTGCTGTCATTAAGTGTCATTCGGTTTTTGTCATGACAAGTTGACATTAAATTTGTTTGGGATGTCCTTATGACAACTTGACATTAACCAGGATGACATTACCAGAAGTTGTCTTTGTCATAGCAACTTGACATTAACAAAACAATGCACCAGCCAGTTTGTGTCGTATCCTGTCAGACATCTATCTGACCGAGTGTTAGAATCTGTCTGTAACTTTGGACATCTAATTATATTAATTATTATGTCAACTTGTCATAAACGTGTCATAAAAGAGGTGCATTTTGCTAATGTCAAGTTGCTATGACAAAGACATCTTCTGGTAATGTCATCCTGGTTAATGTCAAGTTGTCATTATAAGGACATCCCAAACAAATTTAATGTCAACTTGTCATATGACAAAGACAACTTCTGGTAATGTCACTTTGACTAATGTCAAGTTGTCATAATCAAGACAACCCAAACAATGTCAACTTGTCATTACAAAAACTGAATGCCTTAATGACGGCAGTCATAACGTTTATGACATGTACATGATGTTCATGACAGGTTCATGACAGTGTCATGTCACAGTTATGACAGTGTCATGTCACACTTATGTAGATACCTTCCAGTAAAGTGTTACCGAGCAGACTAACACACGTGTGTGCAGTGTGGTCGGTCCATTTCAAGCAGCACTATCACACTATGTAGTATTTCAATGACTCCTCCCACCCACCATTGTGTACACGTGTGTGTGTGTGTGTGTGTGTGTATGTTGTTAGTAAGCTCTGTGTTGATCCTCATCATCAGGCTAACTGTCCTGGTTAAGTAGCTAATAAAGGTTTATTGGGCCTCCTCCTTATCTAGAGATTTAATGCACACACACACACACACACACACACACACACACACACACACACACACACACACACACACACTATATTTAGTGTTTTCATTTAGCCTTTATCTCTCCATTGCCAATTAAGAGTGGCTTTTCATTAGCTGCTGGGTTAATGAATGATGCTGCGCTAATGAATGAAGCGACTAAAGGTAACGGAGCCCAGGCCGGGCTAATCTCTGAGAAAACAGCCTAATTAATGAATTACACACATGCACACACACAAACACACAGCCTCATTCCCTGTGCAAGAAAAAAAAAACATTTCAGAAACAACATCATTTGGGTTGGAAAAATACCCAACACACAGAAGTTGATGAGGACGCGGTGAGTGCAGCAGGAAAACACTGTCATTACACTGTGTGTAATTACATTGATTAATCCTGGTTAACACTGTGCATCATGTTCCAATTAACCTGCTCACACACGCTGCCGACAGCTCGACGTAATGACTCTGTGCGGCTTTATATCACACACACACGCACACACACACACACTGACAGAAGGCCAATACACAGCCTGGTGGTTGATTATCCGTCTCCAACGTGATAAAAAGTTAATTGAACTTAATTAAAACATAACTGATGCTTCGCTGTGATTGGACGAAAAGACGGACTGATGTTTCTGCATACAACTGAGCTCCCTCTGTTTCTCAGTTCAGTTTCAGTCACATGAGCTGAGTCAAACTGAATATTTCCAGCAGGCGAGAATGCTTCTGACAGAGACAATCAGTAACTGATATACAAACGGGCATTTGGGGGGTGAAGTGTTCCTTTAAGATGAGGGAAAAATCGCAGTTACATTATTAACTGCAGGTCTGTGACAGGACCAAAGTCAGGCTTCCAGCTTTAGAGTCAGGCGAGCTACACAATCACACACCCGCCACCCTGACCTCCACACCTCACAGTCCGCCTCACTACATAAAGGACACACCACCTCCTGCAGTGACACCTGATGTAAATCATGAGGTGCAGCGCGCTCCGATATTCTGCACATGGCTGATGGATTACTTTGCACAGAGGAAATGATGTCACTGTAAGAACTTTCTACAGTTACGAAACTGTGTCTCGAATAAACTGCTGAGTAGATCTGGCTAATTCTGCTCTGCGTATGTTGTCTTATCTTTTACACACACACACACACACACACACACACACACACACACCCTATAACTCAGCTGTCCCGGCCGAGGGAATGAGAAAGGGAGAGATGCAGGAGCTGAGGGAGGTGGAGGAGGGGTGGATGACAAGGGGGGGGAGGAGAAGGAGGCGTTCTGCCCTGCTCCAAGGTCAAGCTTGTCATGTCAGCCATGACACATAGCTCCCAGCATGCCTTGTTAACCTCCAGGATCCCGTCCTCCTCTCCTCTGTCTGTTGCTCTCTTTCCTCCTCTGTTAAAAACCTGCACTTCCTGTTCTTTAAATCACAGAGGCCTGTCATCTTTCTCAGCTCCTATTTCGTTTTTATTCTGACCAATTGTTTGTTTTTTGCAAGGTTCATTTTATAAACTATTAAAAACATTTGGAACAGTGGAACATTTTGATTCAGGGTTGGAGGGAAAAAACGACACAGCGCTATATCACAATATTTAGCCTGGAAATACTGTTTTAACACGTGGACACCAAGTATGATTTTTTAAATCATATAAATTGTTAATACTCCAAATACAAACTAAACTATTGACAGCTTAATAGAATAATAAAAGCAGATACACTTTCAGTCCACTATTTTGCTCCAATTAAAATGACAAATAAGATGCTTAGCCATGCTGGAGTATACGCATCATTTGCAACATTTGCTCTAGGTCTATTTTTATGTTCATATTAGTAAGTCAAATTTGTTCGTCCTGATGTTACGTGTGACGTGACGTCTTAAGACAACAGAAAATGCTCTGTTAACAAGTACAGTCCTCATGTCTTAAGACATTTAACATTAGGTGCAACCATTTCACCAGTTTCGGAGAGGAAGCTGATGAATTCAGTATCATTTTCACACAAGTGTCCACTAGATAGTAGGGATGGGAAAATGTTTTTTTGTTTCTTTTTGCAATATCGTATCGTCACACAGTGCCAACTGTCAATATTTTTATCATACAAATCACTAATATTACAAATACAAATCAAACTTTAGGTAGCCTACTACAATTATATAATCAATTTCTATTTTTACATTTCGCTGCAAGTAAAGTGACAGAAGTGAGATGAACAGACTGAAACCTTTATCTTATTAGATCAAACAGATGTTGACAAACATTTTACTTTGGAGACATTATTTTTAGCTTTACAAAAAGCTAATTAATCGCAATATATATTGTTGCAATACTCAGCATATCACAAAATGTATAAAATCAAGAGTTCCCGCACATTTTCATGGACAAATTTTCAAAACTTTTCCATGACTTTTCAAGGACTCATAACAATTTTTTTCTTGCCCAACTTCAAACTCTATCAAAAAATAATTTCAGCTCACTGGCATCAGGAAGGGAGAGAGTGAACAGGCTGAGAAAATGAAGAAACGTACGTGATGGTGAAGAAAACTTCACACAATGGCGCGTCCCACAGTTACGTACCTCGACAGCTACAGAAAATACATTTGTCGTGATGTTACATTACGCAGAAGGCTAACTGCGAAAGATTGCTGTAACATTTTCATTACACACAACAAAATTCCATGATTTCCCCAAAGCGTTTAATGACTTGTAATAATTCCGTGACTTTTCCAGGGTTTTCATGACCATGGGAACTAGGGCTGCCTCCTAATAGTCGAGTAAATGTCTGTCAGGTCAGTTTCCTTTTAAGCATTTGCATTACTATTTAATCTTGAATTATCTTTGGAACCATTTCACCATTTACACACATAATTCACTTACGTATTATATCTATTCTTCATTTTTCTATGTGTTTAAAAACAGCAGGACGACCTCCAGTCTGTTCAGTGTCTGCTATATTTATCATGTTTCTAATTATTTTCAATTTTCATTGCTTATTTCTTATATGTCTTGTTTGTATTTTATTGTTTTATACATCTAAAAAAAACTACATGATGCAGAAGACTGTGTAGATATATTGGTGAATATAAGGCCATTCAACTTCACCTCCATCCATCCAGCAAGAAGAAAGGAAGGATAAAAGAAAGACAGAAAGGAGGGGGGGTAAAGAAAAGATGAAAAGGGAAGAAACAAAAACTGGAAAGTAGTAATGAGGAGGAAGAGAAGAAGAAGGAGCAGGAGAGGTGATAAGAGGAGGTGAGGAAAAAGAGCAAAGGGGAGAGAAGTGGAAGAGAGGGAGGGGCAGAGAGGTGATGAAGAAACAGATGCAGAGAAAAAGGTGAAGAGGAGGAGACGAGAGGAGGAGGCGGATCTTTAACAACAGCAGGTTCATGAGTTAAAAAGACACACACACACACACATGACGGGGCGTTTGAGGCAGCTCTTAAACTAAAGACAGAGGAAATGGTGACTGCTGTTCAGTGATCAAAGACACAGCTTCACACACACAGTTTGACCCTGAAAACTGTGTGTGTTCATGCGTGTGTGAAGGCTGAACAATGCTGGGGACTTTGTTTAATCAAGTGTGTGTGAATATGAGAGTGTAAAGTGTGTGTAGAGAGTCTTTCTCCCGCCCCCACTGCTCCCAGTCTCCCCCCTGCAGCTCTGAAGTCTTCCACCCCAGAGATTAAAGCTCAACACTCGTGTTTTATCATTTGTTAGCATTTAGGTGCAGCGTGTCGAGCTAGCACAGGCTGCCAGATGTGATCGCGGCTCCAGCTGTTGGCTATTGTATAATCCATGGTCCATCAATAAAGTCATAGACAGCTTTTTTGATTATTAAATAATTGTTTTAATCATTGTATTCAAAGCAAAAATTTAAATATTTGATGGTTCCAGTTTGTCAGATGTGAGGATTTTGTGCAACATATTTGAGTTTTGGACTTTTGGTCAGACACATTTAAAGACACCACCTTAAGTCCTGCATGGGTCCATGTTTGAAAACCTGCAACCGCCCACACCCAAAATTGGCTGCCAAAAAAAAGTTGGGTGTTAGTTTTTGAGTTTTAGAGGTGTTGGTAGGCGCATCTTAAAACTTTGGACAGAGCCAGGCGAGCTGTTTCCACGTGCTTTCAGTCTCTATGCTGAGCTAGGCTAACCATCAGGCCTGTCACAATAACTTATTTATTTATTTAACCGTTATTTAACCAGAAAAAAATGAGACATCACTTTTGGGTTTCATTTGCCCGACTGGACAGCTGCGTGAGGCATTACACTTCCCCAAAAACAGAATTTACTTCATCCAGGCAAGTGTTAACGTCGAGCCGAGTCTTTGAGTGCTGCTGGACACGATATTCACAATGATTCCAATACTGGAAATTCACCACAAACAACTTCTTTGAGTGTTTGTTTTTACCGCAATCTGTGGCGAGTTTTTCTCTCTGTCTCTGAGTGCAGGTTAACAACTGCAGCTCGCCCTGTTTCCTTTGTGTTAAAGCCTTTTAAATGCTTCCAGGAGAACTGAAAGGTCACAGCCACTGTGTGTGTGTGTGTGTGTGTGTGTTGTCTGGTCAGCCCCATGCTGCGACACTGAGAGTCTGTCAGTGACTTGGTGACATTTCCTCGCACTAAAAGCTAATGGATAAATACAGGTGTCTTCCTTCAAACACCGACCACTCTGCTGCTGGAGAGGATGAGCTAAGAGACAGACAGACAGACACACACACACACACACACACACACGCGGATGGATGCTTAAGAGGTCTACAGAGTGCCCATTTGATGGCAGTGTCAACAATGTGAAAAAGGTCCAATCACTCCACTCATGTTACACTGATCATCTTACGTGTAGGCCAACAGACTCAGTGTGTGATGGATGTACAGTACAATGTCAGTATATGATGGTGATGATGGTAATAATGTCTTTATTTAACACTTACAGGTGTCAGTTTTCTAATCTGAAACACGTTTTACCGTCATCTCATCTCTGCTAATATTTTCATTTGTCTCCATCTTCCTCCAGCCGTCTGATGCTGGTTTCTGCCCTACTGTTCTGTTCCTGAGATATGATGCTGAATGACCAGAAAAGTGTTTTATGCAGAACATTATGATGTCACAGTGAAGCTGACCTTTGGCCTTTTGGATATAAAATGTCACCACTTTATTATTTTATCCTGTTAGACATCTGTGCGAAGTTTTGTCTTATTAAGTGTATGAATTCTCAAGTTATGGCCAAAAATATGTTTTGTCCAAGTGGATGTTTGTGCCAAATTTGAAGAAATACCCTCAAGGTGTTCTTAAGATATTGCATGCACAAGAATGAGATGGATGCAAGGTCACAGTGACCTTGAAGTTTAAACACCAAAATTTAATCACATCATCAAGTCCACATGGACGTTTGTGCCAAATTTTAAGAAATCCCCTCAAGCCCTTGCTGAGATATCACCTATATGAGAATGAGGATGCAAGGTCACAGTGATCTCAATGTTTGACCTTTGACAACCACATCTCATCAGTTCATTCTTGAGTCCAAGTGGACGTTTGTGCCAAATTTGAAGAAATTCCTGAAAGGTATTCTTGAGATATTGCATTGAGTCAGACAGACGCAAGCACATACAGCGACCCACTGTCCGACACACATAAAGACAGAGACAGAAGGCTCGGTGGGGACGGAGCACCCGCCACAGCAAGCAAACACATTAGCCCCTTTTACACTGCCAGATTTTCTGCAAATGTTGGGCCGTTTTGCCGGCAAGCTGCGAGCGTTTAGACACACAGAGCCGGATTAGTGAGTTGATCCAAGGTGCCCAATTTTCCGCCTCGTAGGGTAGACATATTGGCAGAACCCTTTTAGTTTAAACAGACCAAGGCGGCCTTCTGCAACAGGAGGAGCTGTTGATGACATGTGGGAGGAGCTGTTGATGACGCCGCACGTGCGACCCACTGGCGGTGGATAAACAGGAAACAGCTGATAGCAGGAATTAGCGAGCAGCTAGTAGCAAGAGGGAAACACAGACTGACAGACACTGTAAAGATGAGCAACTGGGGAGACAAGGAATTGCGCGCCCTCCTTGTCCTCGCAAACGAATAGGCCATTAACCGTCAGATGATGGGGACGGTGAAGAACGGGCCGACTTATGAGAGAATCGCCGAAGGACTGACCAGCCGCGGCTTCCCTCCCACGTCACTGTTTACGTCACACGCTGAGCTGCACGGTTTGTTACTTGCTCACGCCCCCCATTGCCCCGAAAAAGGCGCATTCTGTATAAACAAAAGTAGGTAGGTGGCATTTTGCTGCACTCCTCAATGCTGAAAAAAGACTGATTGGGGCATTTTGCTGCACTCCTCAATGCTGAAAAAAGACTGATTGGGCTTTCCTGCAAATTTGCACAATTCCTATCTAAAAAGAGCTGCTGTCTGAGGTCACTTTGACTTGACCAGCAGACTTTACCACAAGCTTACTGGCTGTTGAAACAGGTGACGTGCTTCACGTTCTGAAACCATCCGCTGGGAATTTGACCAGCGGAGTTGTGGGTGACACCATCAGCCGGCTTGAGTCATGCTCAGGCGGTCGGTTAATACCACTGTAAGGTTCTAAAACGGTTTCATCTTGTTGCGAATCTTTGGTCTGAACTGCGCTCAAGATTTGATTAAGGTCGTACTCTGACCATGTGTTTACATTCAGACTATTATCCGTGTTCATTTGAAAACACCCTTTTCTCTCAGCCTGCCATGAACCAAAGAAACACTAGAGATAGATAATTCTAAAAAGCGGGCAGGAACACAGATTTGTGTTTGATCTGAGCATGCTTCAGCTTCACATAGGAGATGTAAAAGACTGACGGTGGTTCATTACTTACAGTGACATCTTTGCATTTCACCAGTACAGTTCAGGTGCTGTAGCGACTTTAACCTACATATCGGAGCTGTATCTGAGCAGTGTCGAGCTACTGCTGAGGCAAACGGAACATTTACTGCTGCTGTTGCACATTAAAATTGAACCAGGTCCAACACACCCTGTTTAACAGGAGGGAAGAAGGTTGGACTCTGATTCACAACGTGTGGAAAAATTACACACTTGGTGTTTAACAACGGACAGACCCGAGACCAGCTTCAGATCCAAAGGCCTCCTCCAGAGGATTCAACACATTCCCCGACTTTCCCCGTGATATTCCAGGACCAGCAGGAGTCATCTTACTCCCTGTTCCAGTCCTGCTGTGCAGCACACAGATCAAATTCAATGACCCTTTAACCTCGCTCTATCTCTGCCCCCCTCCACCCCTCTATCCTCCCTCGTCCCCTGAGGTCACCGGCCCATCACTCCCCCTCCTCCGCCTCCCCCGCCTGCGGTACTGCTGTGGTAACACAACACTGACCGGTGCCCGTTTCCATGGCAACTGTTCCCCTGAGAAACCCCCAGCATCCTCAGCAACCACAGGGCGACTCCCCAACACACACACACACACACACACAAACACACACACACGCATTTTAGTAGGCTGTTTCTAGTAAAAGAAGGTGGAGATTCACCTTTCTTCCCATCAGCAGGTGTAACTATAGACACAGAGAGAGGCATGGGAATATACAGAGGACAGACGGAGAGAGAAAAAAGACAAATGGATACCGAGAGAGGGGGATAAAGAGGAAGATATCTATTTGTAAAAGTAGGTCTTGTGTTGCGCTCATCGACAGCTGTTTCTCACAGTTAAAGAAACAACTGACCAATCACACTGACCAATCTCTATTTTTAATGCCTGAATCGATAAAATATTAAAATGCGGAGGTGTTGCCGGTTTTATTATGGTAATCTATGACTAACATGACGTCATATCTGTTTTAAAAAACAAAGCCAAAGCAAGAAAGTAGACAGTGGGGCACGACCCAAACATAGACCTTCAGCTGCTTGAATAGCAAGTCAAATTCAGACAGTCCAGCACAAACTCCCTGCCAGATCATCAAACTTTCTGTTGCTGCCATTACACAGCCTGGCCGAATTCGAGTTGGTGCTACTAAAGGTTCATCTCTGTTAGGGCCGGGAGATATAACGACTATGTACGATATATCGATATATTTTCAAGCAAGACAGAAATTTAGACAACACCGTTAATATTGATATAGGGTCAAGTTGCGTGACATGACACATACCAGTGTGCATCTCTCCTCACTCACTCACTCATTCACTCACTCACTCACTCACTCACTCACTCACTCACTCACTCACTCACAAGTTCTCCAACAACACAGCCGTGGCCTGACCAGAAATGTAACTACACGTCACAGCGACGCAGACCTCCTGTCTGTTTCTGTAAGCTGAAACCATTTCCCTCAGAGGAAACAAAGCTTTTATTTACTTTAATGTCACAGATAAGAAATAATAAATTGTGAAGACAATAAAGCCTCCACAAAAATAGCATTTAAGTCTTGTGCATGATTTATCCTGGCTTCATATGAGCAGAGGAAATAGGTAGGTAGGTAGGTAGGTAATAGATAGGTGCTCGCCTTAGCCTTCCTGGCATGAGGGTGCACGAGGGAAAAATGATGTCAACACGTATTTAGATTAGAGCAAAACAAAACAAAATAACCCCCGCTCCCAAAATCAGCTAACAAGAACATGATGTTAGACTAAATGACCAAAGTGAATCCAAATGAACATTCAGTCTGGTTATCAGATTTAGGCGTGTACTTAGGCTCAGCTGTGTTTTTAGCTGATTGCTAACACTAGCATGCTAAAACGGCCCTTGTCGACACCTGCAGTTAGCATGTTATCAACTATTGGATGCTACGTGAAAGAACATTAGAGAGTACTCATCCGAATTAGAATTGTCAGACTCACGATGGACAGTTATCCATTTTATACCACACTTTGTCACTGCCACAATCCAACTCAGGTTCGCTCAGAGATTCGGGCGTGTTATGCTAATGTAAAATTGATCTTCCAGCTTGCAGCAAAGATGAAGAGCAGACAAGCTACAGAGGTCTGGTAAGATCGCTTCTTTCTAACGCCACACCTTCAGATTATATTATTTTAAAACTTGTAGTCTTCAGCCCCAACTGATGCTAACTTAATTACTATGCTTATACTTAGCCTGGTTCAGACTACGTGAAAACAAACTGAGCTGTAAACAAAGGAAGTTGAACACCAAGAACCAACAGAAACAAACACAGATTTCTTTCTTTCATGAATGAAGCAGTGTGAGGCACTTACGGGAGCTGACAGTGTCCACATACTGAGGCAGATAGGAAGCCCACATGTCGATGGTGTCCTTACGTCCAGATTGGCCGATCCTTCTCAACTCAGCCAGTAGGAGAGCTTGTGCTGCTTCTCGCACCTTAAAACCACAAAGACGGTAATGTCATGACTATTTTTTTTATAATCAAGGTCTCACTTGCAAAAGAGGTTTCAATCTCAATGTGACTTCCTGGTCAAATAACTGCTATGATTTATTTTTTGCTCTTCTATAGAGTCTTCAGATGAGCAGTCATGTGGACGACATGTTTTTTTATCGTCCATCAGAAAACGAGCAGACACGGTTCATTCATTGGATGGTTGATACATACTTGCCAACCTTAAGACCTCAATTTTAAAACCAAATCAGGGGGTCTTTAAAATTTAAGTTTCCTGCATTCCGGTGACTTCAAGAAAATGAAAAAGAGAAATTAATGAGTACTGCAGCAGCATTTTTTATGTTAAATACTTGAACTTCTAGTAGCTGTAAGTTTTCTACTTCTACCTTCTTCTGTTTTCTCTGGTTCTGTAGCACCAGTTTCAAAAGTGTTTGCATCTTTCTACTGCAGAGACATCCTTGACTTATTATAAGGCCATCTTTACAGCAATGAAACACCCCTTTAAGTATATAAATTGAGAATATAAACGTAATTTTCGGAGACAAGGTTGGCCTGTAAGACTTTGCTTGGAGCTGTGCATGCAATGTGTGTGTGTGTTACCTCGAGACAGCGGTCCTGCCACCTCCTCGCCAACATCTCCAGCAGAGGAGGTCTGAACTTGTCCAGGCCGAGGAGGTCAGGGAGCATCACACAGTGCATGGCTGCCAGCTGGCTCCAACCTGCACACACACACAAACACACACACACACACACACGTATACACACAGTCAGTGTGGGCCAGTGGACAATTCTTTATTCCAAAGTCTCTCAAGTGCTCACACACACGTCTCACTGCTGTCACATAAAAACACTTCAGGACAGAACAATCAACACGAGATGATTGTAGAGCCGTAACAATACTGGTTTCTGAGTTTGTGTACAAGCGGAAATTTGGTTCCTTTAGTGGCGCTAGAGGAAAAGTCAAGGGTCACCAAAATAATTAGGGTTCATCCCCTGGAGACAAAGAATATCCTCTGCCAGTTTCTTCCAAATTCTGGTCAGTAGTATGAAGATATGTTGCTAACGGACCGAACCGTACGTCCATGACTCGAGACTGACATCGACCTTCTAAAGTCAAATTTGGTAAGAAATCAAATAAGTTCCCAAAATGTTAAACTACTCGTCTAAAAGTGTTTAAATCACTACTTCTGTCAGTTTTTTTAAAAGTTGCCCCTTCAGGCTGAAAACCTGATTTCCATATGACCACAGTGAGTTTCTCACATTCTCACACACACACTGACTTTGTACTTACACACTAATATCCTCGTATAAAACTCACACTAACAACAGTTAAACACAGGATGGGAATATAACTGGCTTATATTTACAGTCTTGGTTAGAGCAACATTATTATTTCTGCTAACCAGAGCCTGAGTATGTTTGATGGCATTCAACAGGTAAACAACAGATATACAGCACTGCCAGGTGGATCCACACAAGCCTCATAACGATACCTTGGCATGATGAACTTGAGTGTGTTTTATTTCATTCAGCAACACAATGTGTGGAGGAATTTTACTTCAAAACAGAGGACAACATTAGAGAACAGTGAAGGTTTATAGGTGTTGTGACAGTTTTTCCTCAGTTGCATTAACCTGAGTGACTGATGGAGAAAGCTAACATTCAAAATGTCTTGGTATCGCTTTAACGGGGCTCAAATCCGGCTGTATCAGTCTGAGCCAAAAGGATGGCAAATATTTAGAGTTTACACCAAACACCAGAGAAATGTACACCAGCTTTTACACATCTGTGACAAAAAATGGACTGAAATGTTTACTTGCTGATACTCAACATAAACCAAGCACCTTATTCACATATATTGGTTTAATATATGGTTTCCAGAGAAGATGCAAGTATGTGAAATACACTCGAATGGACAGTGGATGGATTTTAAGCAGGAAAGAAATTCCGTACAAATTTCTTTGCCGAGGGCACCATGTGAACTTACCTCCGCCATTGAAATACACAGGGAAAACTCATACCGTTAGGCGTGTTACAGACATATCGCATTCAGGAGTATTGTATGAAGAGGTTGACAGATTAACTGTGATGAATGTCACAAACACAAATTACAAAATATGTTGTCAGTTATTTGATATCTGTATTGGACCATAATAACCAAATTGTTATCAACAATCAGGAAATAATAATCAGTCAACCTCTAGTTGCAGATTGGCACGACTGTCTTGCAGAAACCTCAAATGTTAATTTGAATTATTTTGTTAAATTAGTTTCTGAAGTCAGATTCAAGCAGCTGTTTCCTAAATTCTGACCTGAAACAGTGAAGCCAACTCACACTGAAGAACAGAATTGCGTGAAAAGAGTGTTGAGATAAATTCGATGTTACACAGATAGTGTTCCTCACCTCCTAACTTGGGTGTGTTGCTTCACTGGATTGTAGATTCAAGTGTAAGATGTGTTACTGTATCCCACTAAAAGGACTAATGTTGTTATTTTTCTAAATATGCTTTTAGGCATTGGTCCCCAGAACTGTGGCAGACACCTTCAACTGCAGCTAAAATAACAACTATCACTGCTAACTACTTTTACTACTGTTGCTGCTAACAACATCTACTCCTGCTAGCGCTAACACTGCTACTAGTACTACTACTGCTGCTACTGGTGCAGCTGCCAACAGCAACTCTTCCTGCAGGTGCTATTAACTACTATTAGCAGAAACAACACTAACTACTACTAGTGATATCACTAGCACTACTGCTACTACTACATCTACTGTTGCTGTTACAACAGCTATTCCTTCTGGCGCTAACACTTCTGCCTGTGCTGCTAAAAATTGCTATTGCTCTAACTAATACTGATGTTACTGCTAACTGCGCCTACTACTACTGTTGTTGCTGCAAACCACTATCTCTGCTGGTGTATCCACTACTGTTGGTATAACTAACTACTACTACTACTGCTGCTGCACTTACTAACACTGTCAGCAGAAACAACAGTAACTACTTACTACTACTACTTCTAGCAACAACTATCCTGCAGGTGCATCAGCAACCAACGATGCTACCAATTAAGACTATTACTGCTTCTACTACTACTAGTAGTGGTAGTTCAAGTTCTGCTATTGCTGCTGCTGCTAACAACAGCTATCCCTGCTGCTGCTACTAACTACCTCTACTACTACTACTGCTGCTGCTAACAACAGCTATCCCTGCTGGTGCTACTAACTACCTCTACTACTACTACTGCTGCTGCTAACAACAGCTATCCCTGCTGGTGCTATCAGTACTGCTGGTTCTGCTCACAACAACTGCTGCTGCTACATCTAATACTGATGTTGCTGCTAACAACTACTACTGTTACTACTACTGCTACCGCTGCTGCTGTAAACAGCAACTACTGCTGCTGCTGCTGCTACTAACTACAACTGCAATTACTGATACTGTCAGCAGAAATACTGCACCTATTACTACTACTACTGTTGTTGCTGTCAACAACTATAATTGCTGATGGCCCTAACTATTACTATTGCTGCTGTGTCATTTATTAATACTGTTAGCAGAAACGACAGTAGCTACTACTACTGTTACTGCCAACAATGGCAATTCCTGCTGGTGCAAACAACTGCTGCTGCTGTTTCTCACACTGATGTTGCTGCTAATAGCAACTACTACTATAGAGTGCCAAAGTCACGCCCCTTCCGGTAGAGCTCATGCGACCTTAGATCGGAAAAAATATGAATGGCAGTGAATGGGGAGAGCAATATTATCTTTTGTTCCCCTTGGGTTGTGACATGAAATCTAAATATGTTGTTAATGAATTTAAAACATATATTTTAAGCTCAAGAAAGTCATACTTTGTGGTAGAACTGTTGAGATATAAGCTTTTTAATTAGAAAGACTCAAGAGTACACAGGAGGAGGTTGCGTATGTGACGTCATAGCTTTCGCTCGCTTCCTGCAGCTTGGCCTCCCCGCTGAAATTCCACTGTTTTATGATTAATCGATTTATGATTGAAGATGTCTGTGTGTTTTGTGCCAGGTTGCAGTCACTCCAAGCTGCAGGAAGCGAGCGAAAGCTATGACGTCACATACGCGACCTCCTCCTGTGTACTCTTGAGTCTTTCTAATTAAAAAGCTTATATCTCAACAGTTTTACCACAAAGTATGACTTTCTTGACCTTAAAATTTATGTTTTAAATTCATTAACAACATATTTGGATTTCATGTCACAACTCAAACGGGAACAAAAGATAATATTACTCTCCTCATTCACTGCCATTCATATTTTTTCCGATCTAAGGTCCCATGAGCTTCACCGGAAGGGGCGTGACTTCAGCACTCTATTGCTGCTCCTGCCAACAACAACTAGCATACTACTACTGCTACAATTACTAATACTGTTAGCAGAATCAACAGTGACTACTACTGCTACTACAACTGCTACCATCACTACTATTACTACTACCACTGTTGCTGCTGCCAACAACACCTAACATTGGTGGTGCCCCTTACTATTACTATTGCTGCTGTGGCAATATTAGTGCTCTTGGCAGAAACAACAGTAACTACTGCTACTGTTGTTGCTGCTGCTGCTGCTACCACTACTCCTATTGCAGTTAACATACTTTCCTTATAGTATATACTGCTGATAATAATAAATAGAAATATAAATGATAATAGTCATCATCATTGGAAGGTTTCTGCAAGGCAGTGTTTTGGGAATAAACATAATATGAAAACATGACATATCTGCTACAGTTGCAGTTTTACCCCTACAGAAAACTAGAGGTTGGCTCTAAATACTCCTACTGGGAAGAATGCGCCTCTGTGTGCATGCTTGCTGTTTTCCAGCCAATATAGTCCAGTCAATATATAACCCCGACCAGCTATGTTTTAGTCTCTGAAAACTGGAAACTGACGGTCATCAGCTTTTAAAGGCACTTAATTTACCTACAGAAACCACAAAGGTGGAGCAGTTTAGAAATCTGAGAGCACATTCATTGTTGTGTAAGAGGATGGGGCCACAGGCCTTCGTGGTAAAAGCCAACATCCTGTTAAAAAAATGTTTATGATAGGTGTTTAAAAAGAAACATTCAGCTTTGAGAAGTACACCAAAAAGACTCCAGCTATAAAGTTACAATGAACACTTTAGTTTATTTACAAAAAAAAAAAATTAAAAGTGAAAGAAAGTCTTTGGTTTCTTAATTTCAAAACGCAACTTTTACAGAGTGTGCCTATTCAAAATTTACTTGCACAGGGTCAGATGCATGTGCTGTAGGTGAAAACAGAGGGTAGGCTAAATGTTAATCAAGGGAATTTTGAGTCTTTGCTAAACACAAATTACATTTTTCATTTGATCTGTTTAAATTTTTTCATTGGTTTTATAATTTGTCCCAGTGACACACTCCCCATTCCATCAGGTGGAAATAGCAAGCATGCAAACAGTGAGCACAGACAAACTGAAACGTCGGGACACATGGACATTGAGACAGACAGGTAGACTTAGAGACAGAAAACACAGGACAGCATTGCACAACTGAAAAGAAATACAACAGACCAGGGCGTAAGGACTGCGGTCAATACACTCTCAAATGCATCAGTTCCAGATGTTAGCAAAGTCCATTTGTTTGCTGATGACACAGCTTTGTCTCACCAAATTTTGCTGCACTGGGAAACTTGTCCTATCTGTATTTGTTATGATTATTGTCAGAAGTTATTGAATTTGAAGCAGATTGGCTAAAACTATGCAATGTGCACCCTTTCTACAAGTTGCAAATTGCAAGACCAAGGAAAAAATTGTGAATAAGATGTTGAAGGCAGGATTGAAATTTGATGTTTTTACTGTTTTTGCACTGGAGTATATTATTACTATACTGTTGCCATTCTTAAAATTTTTCCCTATATCTAAAATACGTCAGGGATTAAGTAAAAGTCCTAGCTCTGGAAAATACTGCTGAACATATTGGCTTAATTTCCCATGATCAAGTCAGATAGATTTGAAATTTACACACTTGACCACTTCCTGTGCCAAGTGCATTGCAGCATTCACATTTGGAGACCCAAAACTATCAATTTCTCTGACTGACTGGATTGAAAGTGGACTGAACTCAGCTATGACAGACAGACAGATAAACAAACGGCGCTGTAGACCAAAACAAGGACAAAGACGCTGCAACAAACTGGAGCAGGACACCTAAGGTCAAAACACAGGTTGCAGGGAATAGCAAGACTGATGCAAGACAAGAGATGACGAGACCCAAGGAGGTGAGAACCAGGGAAAAAAGTGGGGAAATGAATAACTAATGGAGTGAAGAGAGGGGAGGTGAAGAATTGTGATGGCATTGAGAGAGAAAGAGAAGTCAAGAGAACAAAGAAAAAACAGAAATAGGAATGGAGAGTGGAGACAGAATGAACAAAAGGAAAGACAGAAGGAAGGGATGTAGGAAAGAAGATCTAGGAAGCAAAGACAAAGCGCCTCCAAAGACAAACTAACTGAAAAAAAGGAGTATGACTGCGAGACTTTCCCTAAGCGGTACCCGTCAGTTCAGTCTGTACCTTCGTTGACTGAGGGGATGTTATGAGAAGCAGGGCCGGGGCTCGGGGAGCCAGGGGCCCCCTGAAGAAGGCCCCCAGGGGCCCCCGGAGCCCCAGCAGTGGTAGCAGCAGTAACAGTGCTGGTGTTGGCTGAGGCAGCTACAGCAGCTTGCAAAGGAAGAGAAGGAGAGAAATAGTCAAGAAGAAAAGAACAGGTTAGGAAGATATAAATTTATACAGTAAATATGAAGAGAGAAGAAAAACAGTTAGGCGGCAGGGAGGAAGAAAATGTGTTAACAACACACAAGAACAGAAAACATATAGAAAAGAAAATAAAGGAAGCAGTCACAAGAAAGAGAGTAAGTTTAGAAAAAAATACCCAAATAGCATTTAAGTTGGATTTGCATCAACTTCAGCAAAACAAGACGTTGACCCAAAACAAGAACATTGTTATTGGACCACTCTGTAAAGGTTTTTAACACCAAAAATACATTCGAAAACCTGCGCATGGCAACTAAAGGTGTGGTTAAGGTTAGGAAACCATTGTGGTTAACATTAGGGAAAGATGGTGGTTAAAGTTTAAAAGAAAAAATAAAAGCAGGTCTGTGACTGGACGTGATCTGCAGTCTCCTGTATGAAAGTCATACATGGTACAAAAACATCCACCATTAGCACTGAATGTTAGCACTGGACATATTTCAACGTTTCGTAATCATACAATGACCATTAGTCCTACAGTCATTGGCTGCAGGGAAACAACCCAACTGCGAAAATAACTGTCGGCACTGTACATTTCTGCAAACCACAGGTTCTCTGCATTTGTATGATATTATGTAGTGGACAGCCTACATTAAAACTAATGTTTAAACAACACGGTAGTTAACATGTGGTTAGGTTTCAACAAAAAAACACCCATGTTTGGTCGCTAAAAAGCCGTTGGAAAAGCAGCAATGACACACTAATAAACAATTGGTCTCAAATTGTGGTCTGCAGCTTGGCAGGCATCTCGCCAAAGTGACAAGCTACACATCATCCCCTCCACCTCCAGATGACAAAGTCAACTCATACACTATGTCACTTTAGAAACCCTGTTATGATACATATCAAACATACAAATGTAACATGTCTGTAGTTTGCAGATGTGCACAATGCCAATATTGTCTTCCGGCGACTGGTCTGAGGAGAGATAAGTTGCAGAAAGTCCAAATCAAAGGATTACAGCTAATGGATTTATGCTGATCCATTTCTTCCACTTCTGCTATCTATTAGCTAGGTCAGCTTTCCCTCCTAACCTATGCAACTATAGCTATGTTTCCATCCAAAAGTGATTTGAATCATTGGGAAATGCGCATTAAAAAAAATACGAATCCTGTGTGTTTCCATTAAATGTATGGACTTTGGTGAAAACTACGAACTCACGCGAGTTTTCCGCAGAACCGGAAACAAAACAAGTCTCGCATTCTTCTTCTTCTACGTTTTCTGGCGGTTGGCAACCAGCTTGTAAATGCATTACCGCCTTCCCGACCCGGAGTGTGGATATCACCATGGAGAGAGGTGTGCTACGTCTAAAGCGAGCGTATTTTAGTTTATGCGAATCAGTGGATTTTAATTCGATATTTGGCGTTTCCATCATAATTTTCCGATCCAATACTTCTAGATGCGCATCTAAACAGGCTGATGGAAACATGGCTAATGATGCTAATTAGAAGTAAGTACTTATCAGCAGTTGATTATTACAGTAACCTAGAATTAATTGTGTCAAGAGAGGTTGATAATAAGCCCAATATTTTTGGCTTTAGCTGCCAATAGTTCTTGGCTAACACATGTTGCTAACAAAATAACAGTTAATAATAGTTGCCAACATTAGCAAGACTTTCCATGAAGGAAATAGCTTGGCACTGTACTAACATATACTACTGTAACATGATCATTTAAGATACATAATGTATTCTCATGTAGTTTAAGCAAACATTGTACAACTTGTGTTAGTGATACAAATCATTCAATTCATACCAAGAACTCAGTTTCAGGTAATCTGACATGCTAATGTGGATCAACCCAGTTAGCAAACCTTTGATTTGGACTATCTCCCGCTCTGTACCTACTGTCCGGACAATGTTTTCCCACCTTATTACATGTAAATCAGATATGGCTACTGTGTAATTTATGTTAAACTAATGAAACACCAACAAAGTTTTAACAAATTGATTCATACAATATTAGCAAGTACAGCTTTAAGTTACAAAAAAAACCATTCACCAAACAAAAGAGTATTCACAAAAGAAAGGGAGGAAGACTTCCTTTGCAGACACGAGAAGTTCATAAAAGGCACATACGCGTCAAAATATAACACCAGTGAATAAAGATTTCCCAGCAAGCACTTGGTCAAGAGATTAGAAATGTTTGTTGTTAGTTTGGAGATGAAGAGCAACTTCACCAACAAAAATTTTGACCTGGACATTAAGGTTTCAGACTGTGGCACTAGCATTTTATCAACTTATATTAACAATTTAAAAAAAAACAAAAAAACACAGAGAGTATTCTGCGCTGGTTCAAGTCTGATCAAGGATATAGATTTGATGTTTGTTTATGCTAGGGCCAGAAACTTGAAACCTTTAAACAGTGGGGAAAAAATTCAGATTCAGATTCCCATTGAGAATATTCACCAATGAAAGAAAGAAAACCCAGCTTTTCTCACGAAAGTCAATCCATGTCTTTAACATATCAAAGAGTCAGTGACATTTTAACGCAGTCATAGACACTTACAAAAGCTATACATTTAAAACAGTTTAACTACCACATAAAAACATGTAGCAGAACAGGACACAACAAAGAAAACAGTCAAATCAGTTGGCGGTAAAGAAAGAAGGAAAGAAAAAAGAGAGAAATAGTGGAAGTGCACGAATACAAAAGAAAGACTGGCTGAAAGTACAGTGAAGAGAGAGCATGTTTGTGAGCACAGGCAGCAGGCTGAAGCCATGCAGTGTGAAGAGAGAAGCAGAAAGGGGCAAGAAAGAAATCAGAAAGATAGACAGAGAAGATGGCGGAGGGCAGTCGACAGCAGTTTGCCAGCATTGGCGCGGAAAAAAACAACAAAAATTTCAAATGGAAATCTGCTGTATGAGGAGGTCAAGTATGATTTCATCACCTTGTATTATGTGTCACCTACTTTAGGTGATGGGCCAGTGGCTGAGCCTTGAAACACAGCGCCCTCTGGAGAACGCTTGGATGACTGTGGTGACTTTATATGACAATCATATACCCAAATAATACTTTATTACTAGTATCTATCTTTAGAATTCAGCACCTGAAAGTTGGAAACCCAAGCAGTGGAAAAATGAAGCCAATGTGGAAATGCCAAAATCTGCAGTTCCTTGAATGGCCACTTGAGGCTGACTCCAAAAATGAGGCAGTCCCCATTGACCCCCATGTTAAAACTTTACAACAGAAATATTACATGAAATAAACACATGCCTGATTCAAAAACATTCTGGTTTCTACAGCTAATTTCCCCGTTCACGACAACTGTCCAGGGGATGAATTTTTGTACAACTCACCGGTTTAAATTTTATGAAGGTTTAAAGTTATGCATAATTCAGGGTGTGGTTGCTTTGAGTGGCAGGTGGGTGCCATCTGTTGACAAGTCGCTACCACAGTGACAATGTTGAACAGGTAGCGTAACCATGGCTCCCCCCTGGATTCATATAGTCTAGGCATAGCTATCATGACTTCTGTGTGTTTTCAGTTCATGAAAGTGAACTGTAAAAAGTCTTGTTCAGCATTTGGTTGGACTGAAAGACCCTTTAAGGAGTCGGAGGTTTTTCAGCTAAGCACATTTTGTTTTAATGGTTTTAAGCCTGTTTTTGTTAGCAAAAGTTAGCATTAGCATTATTACAGGTAACCAAAGCTGTAAATGCACCGTGCTAACCAAGCTAGCAGCTAGCGTTAAAGTTATCTCCACAATCTCATCCAAATATGGTCACTTCTGGCTCCAAAAATCCAAGATGGCGGTGGCCAAAAATTCCAAACTCAAGGCTTTAAAGCTACATCCATTGTTTTAGTCTATGAGTAAAACTAAGGACTCTTAAAGGAACAGTGTGTAAGATTTACGGAGATTTATTGGCCGAGGATAGCAGACTGTAACCAGCTGAAACTTCTCCTGGCTAGAATTCCTTCAGTGTTCATTGTTCAGGAGGTTTTTACCAGGAGCTGAATTATCCACAGAGGTCTCTTCCTCTCCAAAACAAACAGACCTGGTGATTTAAAATGGTAAATGACAGCGAAGAAGGCAGTTTTATATTAAATATCAGTTTTTCTCAGATGCTGCTGGGCTCATTGTAGACAGGCAGCCTAGCACCTGCTAATACGTGCTCACCTTTTGTCACACAACTTAAGACCCAGATGTTCAGGACATCCTCCAGGAAGCCACACAAATTTTAGCTTCCTCTGAACATGTTCTTGCAAGGGAATTTTCTCTGTTGCTGTCAGGGCGTCGTTATCTTTCACCTGCTTGTAAAACTAACCAGTATTCAAAATGTTTTATTCCCTCTGCTATTCGTCTCATTTTTTTTTTTTTTATTGTTTTTTTTATCTGTTTTATTGATAATCAGTCCATTAACTTTTTAAAATTATTATTATTATTATTTATTCCACTGAATTCCTTGGCATATTTTTATTTCTTTGATTTTAATTTATTACTCATCTATTCATGTATCTACATGTTACTGTACTTTATAGTACGTGTGCAAGGCAAGCTGTTCAAACAACTTGCTCCTGGTGGGATTAAAACAGTTGTCTGAATCTGAATCCCAAAATGAACCAGGTAATTTAAAGCAGTGAAAACACCAAATAAAGCAGTTTCACATTAAAAAAAATCTGTGTTTTTCTGATGCTGCTTGTCGGAGGGCGAGCTTCTGACTATGGTGGCTTACTCGAAAACGTGAAAACTGGAATGACCCAGTTTAAAGACCCTTCTGGGCTACTGTAGAAACATGGCGAACTCCGTAGATGAGGCCCTGCTCCCTATATAGATATAAACAGCTTATTATAAGGTAAAGAAAACACAACTATTCCTATTTTTAGGTGAATATATGCTAAAGAAAACATACAATATGTTGTATTCAATTTCTGCCAATATGTCCCTCTAAATCCTACACACTGGACCTTTAAATTTACTTAGAGTATATAAAAAAAATCTCTGTATTTCTATTTTAATTATTACAATTAAATATTAAACCATGACAAACAGTGTACACCTACTAGTATAACCACATGTTTGTAGAGTACACTCGTGCTTTGTCGTGTTTTTCCTCCATAAAACACTTCCTGACTAAACTAATACAGATCCTGCCTGAGCCTGCGTCCAGACATGCTGTTGGTGAGTCCCACATCAAAGCTTTAAACCCTAGAAAAGAAACATCAGTACACCAGAAAAAAAAAGATATGGCATGATCTTTTAAATCTCATCTAGTCTGACAAATTAACCCAGTGTGTAAAATGTTATTATCAACAGAACAGAAATGATGGACAAAACCGGGATCATCCTTTGTTCCCATCCACTTGAGAAAGTGTCTTAGTGTGTTTAAAGGGCCGAAACAGAGGACAATAAAGATGTTTACTGAAAACTTTTCTGAATTAGTGTGGACATGATAGTAAAATAGTAGCTGTGAGATGTTTTTTTAAATCATGTGCGGACACCCTGCTCTGTCTGTTAATCTCACTGTAAGTGCTGCAGTATATTAGAGGGGCCTCCTCATTTATTTCCATGTGAAAAGAGACGGTGAGCAGGGTTAACAGCGCTCTCCTGCACAAAGCCTCTGACACACACGCGCGCACACACATACACACACACCGGGCTGGAGTAGCTGGCTGAGCAGAGGTCATGGCCGAGCGTTCCCCCTGAATGGCGGTGAATAGGCGTGTGGCATGAATAAGTCCACACGCTTGTCACGCTTGGCCTCCATTAAGGCGTGACAATAGCACTGAAACCCCGCCTACCCCCAACAACTGAGGGTGCCACCCATGGCATATGTGTATGTGTGTGTGTGTGTCTGTATTCACGACTTGATTTTTGGTGTGTGTCTTTGCAGGTATTGAGCTTGATGTAGTGTGGTAGGTAGCTGTCTGTGTGTGTGTGTGTGTGTGTGTGTGTGTGTGTGTGTGTGTGTGTGTGTGTGTGTGTGGTAGGCAGATGGTGACGGCTGGTTAAAACGTCCCCGACAGTGAACAAGAGCAGGTTTCTCTCTGCAGACAAAGACTCAAAACTTTTTTCACCTTCACTAAGTGAAATTCTGCTTTCTCTGAATTCCCGTTGTCTTTCTTTCCGTCTCTTTAAATGTTTCATCCACCTTTCTTTTGTTGCAACAGTTAAAATCCAACATGGCTACTCCGTAACTGACATGTGCCTCTCTCAGGTCGGGGCCACCACAGATACCATATGGAGACCAAAACAGAATCAGTTGATTATAAAAATGTCTGATGATTAGAAAAAATCCAATCTCTTTTTTGTGATTCATACTGGAAATATGCGTACTTGGTTTGGGCCTTATCTATTTTTAATACCTTCATACATTCTTGATATTTAACCGGAATAAACTGTATTTAAACGGTTAACGATATTTGTGTAAAAAAACAAAAACAATGTCACTAAAATGACCCCAGGGACCGAGACCTCCTTGAAGAGGTCTGGTTTCAAACGAACTCTGGTGCGGTTGGTTTGTGGTGAGAAGGTGTTCCGACCTGGATCTAATACAATGTACAATGCCATGTTTCTTGTGAGAACAGTCTAATTATTTCCAGTATGAACCTTGTGGCAAAAAATGAGGCTGTCAAAGTGAATCTGAATCAGCTTCTCCCCCAAAAACTCTCCTCAAAGTTCCACTGAGCGAGGCCTAACCATAACGCCTCTGTGAAAGCAGACAGAGGTTAAACTGTGGAGCTCCCAGTATGAACCAGAAACTTTCTATTTTTTCCTAAATTAATAAATTCAGAGCTCGGTCAGTCTTCATGGATAAATTAACATTAAGAGAGAGGAGACGGGATGCAGAGCTGCAGTCAGAGGTTTGTACTCCGGCTGAAGTTGGAACAAAAACAGCAGAACAGCCCTTTAAAGACCTGCTGACCGAAGAAACAGCAGCAGCTTCCTCCTGTGATATTTAAGGTGTTTTTTTTTAACTCTCTGTGGGTTTTATTGCCGGTGGGCTGCATTATCAAACCCCCGCCTCTCCTCCCTCCCACCTTCCCCGCAGGGCCCTGGGGGTGTGTGAAGCGAGCGCCCCCTCCTTTTGTAGTTACCTTGTTTGATCTGGGCCTGTAGCGCTGGGTTGGAGGGCTGAGGGGGGGCAGCCAGCGTCCTGCGAGGACTCTCCGGGGTTCCTCCTGGTCTGGGAGGCCTGGAGGAGGATCACAAAGAGGAGGCATGAAATATTAAAGGAGCAGGGAGGAGAGAGGAGGGCCGACACACAGAAACACACACACACACACACACACACACACATACATAAAACCAGGAGTTCACACAAACAACATTTTTTTATTTCTATTTCCTGAAACCAAATGCTTGAATATCGTGTGTGTGTGTGTGTGTGTGTGTGTGTGTTCTCAGGCTCCAGCCTATTGAATTTTGTGTGGAGGACACCGTCCTGAGTCTGAACAGACTGGAGGCGTCTAACTTTCAGAGACACACAAACACTTCCAATACAACAATCAATGGGGTGATCAATGACGGTTGCCAGGCAACAAGCACTGTCAGGGAGCTCTACAATTAGGAGTTACTAAAGCCAAAAATCTACAAACGGGACTTTCTGAAGAGAAAGAAAGCGACAAGAGAATGAACCAGCTGCACTAAGGGGTGACAACATGAGTGTGGCAAAAATCGGAGGTGATCTGACATCATCATCATCATCATCATCATCATCATCATCAATTTTGTGACAGAAAGAACTACAGTTCATGTATTTCGATGAACGCACTGGAAAGCACTGGAAAGTATTGTTAAGTCTAATTCGTGGTCGGGCGCTCGACACNCACTAAGGGGTGACAACATGAGTGTGGCAAAAATCGGAGGTGATCTGACATCATCATCATCATCATCATCATCATCATAAATTTTGTGACAGAAAGAACTACGGTTCATGTATTTTGATGAACGCACTGGAAAGCACTTGAAAGTATTGTTAAGTCTAATTCGTGGTCGGGCGCTCGACACTTTTGATGAGCGTCACTCGACAGAAACAGAAGAACTACATGCTGTGGTGAAAGGCTTCTGTCGTCTCCATGGTAACCAGACGCAATCCTTCAGCTTCGGCTTGTTGAGCTACATCCCAATTATATCCTTCTGACAGTGTTTGTTTTGCATTTTGATAGTGGAGATTTGATGAAATCAGTGAGTTAAGTGGAGAGGAACACATATTTAAACGCTCTTCAACTGAGAAGACAACAGGAGCGCAAGAAAAGGAGGTGGTCTAGTCGTCCATAGATATAGTCAGTAGTCATTGTTAGGGGGAGTAGTGAGGGCTGTGTTAGCGAGGGACAAAACAGTCCTTTGCCCCAGCCCATACATGCTGGGATAGCGCATTTTTTGAACTCACATAGGAGACACTTTTATATTTACTATAGATATGATAAATCAACTAAACCCATCATATTTGTTCTCTACAGCCATTAACGCTCTGATGTAATAGACCAGAACCATGTTTTAGTGAATTCCATGCATGTTTCGGGACAGTGTAGCAGCACCAATGTTACTCCACGCCATTAGCCTGTTTTGACAATGTGTTATAACATTATCACGCAGGGATTTGAAGCCCTACAGGTCCTTGGAGGCTCACAACTTTTTTACTGGTGGCTGAACAATGTAACACTGTTTGGATGAAACGTTAGCAGAAACAGCCCTGATATCGCCATTGACAATCCAACCAGATTCCATTTAAATAAAGATACATTTTAGCGTATATAGAGGCAGCATGTTTTCACGTTTAACAGGCTGAATTATATTTCTAACTCAGCCAAACCAGAGCTGCTGATTGTTGAACAGTGGAAACATGAACCAGGATGGTCTGTGAGATTTATTTTGTTTGTGTTGACTTCGAATGGAGTGTGTTTTATAGGCCTGTCGTGATATGCGATAAGTCGGTTAATTGCACGGTAAATTTAAAGGGAGACGGTAACTTTTCCGGCCACGACTAATTGCCATATTCATGCGTGTTTGTTTTCCTCGTCTTTCTCCACCAAAGAGACGGAATGACGGGAGCGTTCACTGCCGTGCATCGTCTGGCAGCCAGGTGAGTTGGTTCATTAGCGTAATGACCGGAGGGAAAGCTCTTGTCATCCAGTGTCTTTGTCTCAGTGCGATCTTCGTGAGGGGGAGACGAGGCGGAGAAAAAAAAACAGCTGAATGTAAGAGAAAGACATGGAACTTGTTCCTAAACCAAATGCCACGGCCCCTGTGTGGGAGTGTTTGGGATTTAAACCAAATGACAGAGGGGAGCCCAGTAATGTGGACGAGCCGGTGTGCCGGGTTTGTTCTAAAACCATCAACAAAAAGAGCGAATACACCAACTTAACTGCACACCTGAGAGTGAGAGACTGACAGACTATTATTTGTATTTATAAGGTCTTTAATTATTTATTTATCTGGGATATTTATATTTTCTTTTTTGCATTCGTAAATATTCTTGTTAAATAAATGTTAATTTCTCTTTAAAAGGGTGAACTTGCATCATTATGCCTTTATTATCATTATATAAGTTTAAAAAATGGTCTAAAAACAGCAAAATTACAACAATAATAAAAATGGTCTTAAAAGCACAATATTACGCAATACTATCGCAATAATTTCTGATGTAATTAATCGGCCAGCAAAATTTGTTATCGTGACAGGCTTAGTGTTTTATGATGATAAAATTACTGTTTATTCAAATAGAGTCTGGAGAGTTTTACAATGCTTATTTTGGGGCTGATTTTGGTTTAATAAAAATGTCTATCTCTGTAGGGATCCTCTCCATAATGTTGTCAGATTCTTATAATAAAATCAAAAACAAACACTTTTAGTGGATGTATATCGCAGCCTGGCCGCTGCCAATATTCCCCAAATACTGGACCACTTTTAAAAAATGTTCCCATCAGTCACTCAGACACAAGAATCTGAAGATATAGGGTCTGGGTTGAAAAATACCCGTTAGTTCTGGGTTTTTAAGTTGATTAGATGTGCAGAACAACACAGAAACTCTTCAGCGTAGTAACAAATGCTTTGTTTTCCCCCTCGGTGTAAATGTATGTGACACGATTTGCATTTCTGTTTAAAGTTATTTTTATTCTATTGTGTTTTCTTTATAAAGAGAATAATTTCTATTATTTTATTCTGCAGAGAACATTGAGTGAGAACCATTCAGAGCAACAGAGCACAAGAACATGTGCACCTGCGAGCCCCCCTCACCCCACTCGACTCACACACACACACAGCTGCTCTCGCTGCTTTTCACTATAACACGCACAAAAACCACACTGACCCCTCAGCCCCCTCCACCTTCACACACACCTTTGTGTAAATGCGGCACACGACACACAAAGAAACACAGTCTCACTAACAAACACTAAAATTATGCCAAAAATATTCCAGTAAAAACAATTTAACATCAGTTAATTTCATTCTAAAGTGCAGTTGAAGCTAATGTGTGAAAATTCCTCTTTGTGTTTCCTCACTGAGCTGCAGAGGATGAAGCGTACGGAACAAACTGCACTGCTGCCGTCCATAATAAGAGAAAAAAACAGAAATAATGGAGATTATTTTTACACTGAAGAACACACACAGCTGGTCACTAAACCTGCTTTAACTCCTCAGACTCTGTGTGTGTGTTTATGTCACATATATATTTGATATCAGAGTTTCTCAGGCGGGATAAATTCAGCGTGCGGCCTGTCAGCGCAGCTCATGATGTTATCTGAGCGCTGCTGTTTGTATCTGCATGTGTAATGTGTGTACGAGCTGGAGAACAGGGTGTAGGGCTGTTATCTAAATACAATCTAAATCCAACCAGTTTAGTTGATTCAATAACCAAAGAAAAAGATCTCACTTCATATATTCTGTGCTGAGCGTTTAAATGCGGCTCAGGTGTGACTGGATGTTCAGAACTGAAATGAATTTTTTTTTTAATGCATCAACATGGTATTGTGGGACAGAGACAGGTGGTATGTGTTTATTAGAAAGTGAAAATCAACCCATATGGACATGTGATGATTAGGAACTGCTCTCAGCTGCTCTACAGGCACACAGTGCAGCTAATGTAAATGCTAACTAATCATATGGTGGAGGACAACGACACCTCTCCATCTTTAATGAATAAAACACTGAAGCAACAGGAAACCAAATAAATCTCCCTGAAACAGAGATAAAAATGGGTTTCTTCTACTCATCCAGCTCTATGTGGACATACTGTTACTGAGCAAACACCACAACCGGAACATTCATGTTCCTGATTACACTATAATTCAAATGCCAGCAGCGTGACGAGGCGCTGAGCATCTATTCCAAGGTTTCCCACATTTGTGTCGGCCTGCCATGATTAAAATATCTGCCACCACAAATAAACGCTCTATTTTTGGAGCTGGGTCGTTCATTAGGAGCGCTGTAGGAATATATATACGTTTGGTTATTTATAGAGTCACACTGTGCACACAGAGTGCACTCAGGGCAGAGACGGAGCAGCAGAACATCAGGTGCATTGAAAGATTAAAAAAACTTAATCTATCACATGTTGATAGAAACTTGTCTAAGGTTAGGGGCCCCAAAACATAAAACATACATCTGTAAAAGTCTCATAAAATTGAAACTGTGTTAAAAACCCAGCCAATTCCATAAATTAATAAAAACTAAGAGCACATGTGCAAAGCTATATTAAAAAATAGTGACAGTCTGCCTGATGGGAGGAGCTGAAAAGAGAGATGAAGGGCGTGTGAGGGGTCCGTAGTGATGTGGAGTCTACCGTTCATTCTGCTGGGTCTAAAAGTTTGCATTCACTTGCAGCAGCTGCTCCTCTCTGACCTGAGCAGCTCTGAACGAGTGGACAGGTTGATTATCCACCCCGTGAGTCACAAACTGCTGCTAAGGGGGAAAAGGAACTCATGGGGAGCTATGCCTGCGCTGCGTTTACGTACCCAAAAAAAACTTTTAGAGATAGGACACAGAATGATGCAAAGGGACACACAGACAGTTAGCCGTCGTCCCCCGATTCCCCGTTAAGGTGTCGCCCATGGGACCTTGTTTAGGTGAAAACATGTATGGCAGTCAATGGCAAGAGACAAATCATTTTTTGATCCTGTTTGAATTGAGCCATGAATTACACAAGTGATGTTTATCATTTAAAAAAATCATTTTGCAAATAAAGAAAGTCGCTCTAGCACCATTTAGTTTTGTGTGAAACCATTCAGTGAACTACATCTCTCCTCACCAACACCAGCTAGCTAGCCAAGTGCTCGTACTCATCATCCTCCGCTTATCCGGGTCCGGGTCGTGGGGGCAGCAGCCTCAGCAAAGAAGCCCAGACAGTCCTCTCCCCAGCCACTTCCACCAGCTCTTCCGAGGGAACCCGAGGCGTTCCCAGGCCAGCCGGGCGATGTAGTCCCTTCAGCGTGTCCTGGGGCGGCCCCGAGGTCTCCTCCCGGTTGGACATGCCCAAAACGTAACTTTATCTTAGCTGATGTGTTTTATCCAGCAGCTCCTGGTCTTTCTAGCTTCAGCGAGAGAGAGAAGTATGACATCACCAATGCGACTTGTGTCGTCTTATACGTCTACAGATTTACGACGAACTGAGACTTTCTCGACTTGCAAAATTATCTTTTAAATTAAAAAAAAAATGCATATGAGTAATTTATAGCCCAATTCAAATGAGATCAAAAAATTATTTGTCTCTCGCTGTTAAATACTGCACACATTTTTTCTGAAATAAGGTCCCATAGTGGTCCACAGTAGGTGGAGGAACTTCGCTTCACTATAAGTTCCTATTCTTACAGACTAAAGTTAGGAGAGGAAACGTAGAAGCTTTTTGTGTTTTTCATGTTTATTTCTGTCTCTGTGAGTTTCTCAACAACAGGACTTCCTGGACTTGTTCCACAGAGAAGCTCGATCCCTCAGCCAGACTCGTGGAGGCAGTGCTGTTGTGGTTGTTGTGATGAAATACTAAAACACTAAGAGTTCAGGAGCACTTCTTTTCAAACTCCAGCACACAGGGAGGAAGCTTTTCCACTGTCATAAATGTAAGATGGGGAACATGAAAAAGCCAAAAACCCAAACACGTTCAAATATTCAGGACCGCAGGTTTGGACTGTGGAAGTGGAGACGGACAGAGAGAAGACCCTAGTTTGAGTTTCATAAAGAAGTCTTCAGCTTCCGTCTGTAGTTGCACAATCACCTGCTCTGATCTGGACATGCCACAGAAGACAAGTTTCTTTGTTTCTGAGAAAGTAACAACTGGCTTTGAAAAGTTTTCCAGGCTGAGCGGTGCCCTTTGTCCTCCTGCTGTAGGGCTCTGACTGGGTTTGACAAGACTCAAGACCTGGACTTGTCCTGGTAGTGTGTGACGGTGTGGGTCAGGAGACAAGGACAGACTGACTGACCACCGCCCAGTGTAGCATGGACAATGATGCGGAGCTGGTAGTTAGAGCTAATGAGCAGCTACTGTCACACTGTCTGTGTCTCTGCTGGAAAGACAGGGAGACTGCTGGAGCTCTGACAGTCACTGGGAGCACATTTTTATTCCCCCTTGAGAGAGTTATGGTGTGGATACCAGTGCTGTAGCTGGACCAGCAGATCCACTATGAAAGGCTTTTCCTGTGTGTCTGTGGGCTCTTATAGGACACTAAGTGTCCTGTTAAACACTATTTTAAGACAAGATTCTACTGAAACAGAATCCTGTCAAAATTTTTCTCATTTCAACTGAACCTTTTTAACATGTTAACCAATTTATTTAATGAAGATGATTAAACACAAAGAGGACTTAATTATAGACTGAAAATAAGTGATTTTTTTTTTTTTTACATTCTGTTAATACTGTCCCCACTGTGTGTGTGTTCATGTACTGTCCCCTTAAAAACATACTACTCTGCCCTGTCCAGTCCACGACCTGGAAGCAACATGGAGAAGAACTCAAACACCAAGCCAACTTGAGCAGCTTTTACTAAACAGAAATGCCGTGTCCGTCGTTTAGGCACATTTTGGCTTTCATGAAGACAACACTGAACAAAAAGAAATCAATTGTAAACACTGCAGAAAAACCGCTGCAGCAACCAATGATAATGCCACCAATCTGTTTCAGCCATATAGTTCATCTGTGCGTGTTTCCTTCAGTTATCTTAAAATCACAAAGATATGCACTCTTTCATTAGAAAAAATATTCCCACTTCAAAAGTTGAGCATATTTACAGTACAAAATTTGTCAGTGAACTATGAGTAAGGACGACGCGATTAGACGTCTAAACGATTAAACGTCCGCCCCCTCGCTAGTCGGCACCAGAAATATTAGTCAGTTAAACCAATTAGTGTTTTATTCATGAGCAGGGCGCTTAACTGTCATGCAGCCGCCCGCCACTAGTGGGTGCTACAGAGCCGTCAGACAGCAGTTGCCCTCCCCGCGGTAACGCTCGAGTAGACTGGAGTTTTAAAACAGCACGGTGGGAAATTGGCTCGAGTAGACTGGAGTTTTAAAACAGCACGGTGGGAAATTGGAGAGATATCCTCTCACAAAACCAGCGCTGGCAGAACTTTGATCTAAAAAGGAAAACAAGGTAGCACGGAGGCTGTGTCAGAACAAAAAATGGCATTTTAGTGAATAACTTTTGAGTTCTCGTCATGTTCACATTCATACCGCACGGCGCGAAGTGACTCGTACTTCAGCGGCATATAAAATCCAACATGGTTGTTGAAGATTGTGATTTAAAGTTTCAAAGGGCTCTTAATGCACACAATATTTTTTGGGATGTTTCAAATACTTTACAATAACTTGTGCTAAATTTTGACTGTTTTCTGAGTGTTTTCCTTTTTTTAAACTAGTTGACTAGTCCAAATTAAAATTTTCATTTAGTGGACAGGGAAATAAGTCGCCAGGAACATCCCTAACTTATTCTGCAAAAAAACAAAAAAAAACAAAATTAAAGTTCAGTAATCGTAATCGAGGTTAAATGTTCAGTTAGTCGTTATGTTGATTTGAGGTCATATTGCCCAGCCCCACCTAGCCAAGTGTTGGAAAAGCCTTTCAGTATTTGAGTTTGTTGCTGCCTCCGCCGGCCGGTTAAGTGGAAGCAGGCCATTACGATAAAAATAAGTCAATAAAAAACATTTTGGAAAATTGTAAATCACTTCTACCAGGAGAGATCCTTAAATATACAGTCACAAATGTGGTGTGCACAAAACATATTAGGCTGATAGGTCCAGTAGTATGCAAGATTAGCTATGGATGGACAGACAGATACACACACTCTCAGAAACACACACGCAACCAACCACATGATCCCCTCCAGGCTTAGATAATAAAAATCAGAGGAGGCTGATGAAAACAACCATTTCACCACCTTTCTCCCTGTAACAACTTCCTCTCTCGCTGTGTGTTTTCCTCTCTGACTCTTCCTCGCCTGCCCTCCCTGCAGGGTTATTCTGTTCAGGGCTGACGAAATGATGAAATGTTGTGCTGGTGTTACAGCAGCAGGACCTCGACCTCCATGTTAAATCTTTCACGGCACAATGAGAGCTCAGACAGACTAAACAATCAGCCTCACACACACAAACTTGACAGTGGTTGAACTTCAGCTGCTGCTGGTGTTACTGTGTATGTGAACAGCATCTGTGTTTCGTGGTCAGAATGAAGTTCGTGTTCTGTTTGTTTGGGTTGTTATTGTTGTTCAGCTGGAATCACTGATGACAGATCAGGTTTTTCTGCCTGGTGAATCCAGATATGTCGAGCTTAGGTTCAGATTTTCTGTGGTATACATGGACATACAATATATCCCATTTAGGAACATGTCTGTGTTTAAAAAAAATGTTTTTCGAGTAAGTACATTTGGTTTTAATGGTTTCAAGGAGGGACGTCAACTGTTACTCAATTAACCACCAAGGATATTTACATATTTTTGACCGGTTATGCATGTCGCTCTGTAGGTTCATTTTGCCAACTCTTCAATTTACTGCATTGTGCACCAGCTGGTATAGTGGGAGCTAGCATTAGCAAGTGTGCCACTCATTCTGCAATTACTGCTCGTAACGCCGTCCAGACCCAAAAGCTTTGCTGTGAAAACATTGTGCCCACTCTCCTGGTCTCCTTCCAGGTCACCCCAGTGAGTAAGCAGATCAGTTTTGACCCCCAGTTAGCACTGACAACTACTGTTAGCTCTGTTAGCATCGTTAGCAAGGCTTGTGGTGCTAACATAGTTAATAATGCTAAAGGGGTTTTGATGCTCAAAATGAAGTGGCTTACTCACCGTCGTTACCTGTGGGGAGATCAGAGAGTGGCCACAATGTATCTGTACCGCAACAATGCAGTGCAGTCACACGGACAGCGTTACTAGCTGTAATTGCCAAATAAGCAGTGCGGCTAGCAAACTCCCACCCAACCCGGCTGGTGCGCAGGGCAGAGCGGCCAAGGCTAACGTTAGCTAACCAGAGGACAAAGATTATGCAAGACATTTATATAATAAAATTAAAATTATAATAAAATTTCATCATCCCTGAATGGATGGTGCTTTGAAATGCGGTGCTAAGGCTTACTGTATCAATGGAGTGCCGAACTACAAAGAAAGGCCTCTTGTACTTCACATCATTTTGCACTCTTTGCCCTTAAAATTTAACTGGTTAGTCACTGGTTGATGAGTGTCAGGCTATCGAAAGCACAATAAACTGAAACTGACATCCCTTATTTATAGCCTGCATTTTGCTAGCAAAATTTAGCATTATCACAGTTAACCATAGCTGTAAATGCACTGTGCTAACCAAGCTAGCATCTAGCGGTAGGTTTAGCTCCACTCTCTCGTCCAAATATGGTCACTTCTGGGTTGGAAAATCAAAATGCCGAACTCGAGGCTCCAGAATGGATGTCAACAGACCAATGGGTGACATCACGTTGGCTATGTCCATTATTTTATGCAGTCTATGTTTCCCCAACAGCTCCTGATAAAGTGTAAATTTCTTAAAGACCTCTCCTTCTCAGTAAAACTACTCAGTCAAATTTATAAAGTTAAAAAAGCATAATCAAATCACGTCAGTGTGTGTTACCTGACTGGTGCTTTCTTCATGTGCTCTCCGACGAAGGTGGCGTTGGTCATGCCCATCAGAGTGTTGGCGAGTGAGATCACAGACAGCAGGTGCTGTGTGGTGACGGCCCTCGACACACCGTATGTCCCCTTCCCCACGATGTCAGACAGAGTCAGCTTCAGACCCGTCGCGAGGGACAACTGCCGCAGCAAAGACTCCTGGGAAACAGAGGCAGACAAATGAACCAGGGAAGAAAAGTAAGAAATCCTAAAATGTAATCAACATAGTCAACAATCAGAATGCTCACAGATTAATTTTCTCTCAATCAGTTAATCATGTTTATTTCAATAAAAATTGACTTTAACACCCACACCACAGGTGACACCAGACTGACGAGTACCTTGAATGTGGGCAGCATGAGGGACATGTGACCTCCTCTGGAGATCAGGCCGAAGGAGATGGGGCAGTGCGGTCTGAGCATGCCCAGTCGCTCCAGACAGATGCCGTCCAGCTGCTCGTTGAGACCCCAGGCGTGCAGGCAGGACATGAAGAGTTTGGCCGTGTCCATCGTCAGGTTGTACTCCAGCAGACTCAGAGACTTGGACTTCTCCTCCCGCCTCCTCATCTCTTCCTCCTCCTCCTCATCTTCATCCAACAGGTGCTCCTTGATGGTCTCCTTCATCGTCTCCTTCACCTGGTTTGGACAGAACACAAGAATAAGATAAAAGAGAAAGACAATAAATAAAATCCTAAAATATTACGTCAGATATCATATAACACTTCTAAGCTTTATAACCTTTATTAGCCAGTGTAAAAGATGTCTGCATTTACTGACCTGTTTGAAAATCTTGTTGGCCAGGAAGGACCCCCCCTTGTCAGCCCCAGCCTGGCTCTTCTGCAGCGTCTCTGGAGACACCAGCGTGGGGTTTGGTCTCTGGGCTTCCTCCGTCAGAAGCTGAATGATCACCGCCTCCACGTCGAAGAACAGCACATGCATGTCGGGGTCTGTCAGGTTGGTCTTCATCGACTGGACCACCAGGGCATTATGGGAGTACTTCGGCAGGTTGCCCTGGAGGAGAACGAGAGAATTTTGTAAAAAAAAAAAAAAAAAAGACTTAAAGGACACAGTCACAGTGAGTCACAGTCAAAACAAGACGGTGAGCTTTTGTTTTGGGATTGTTTCTTCTTCTTGTTAAGTTTTGTCATAATTAGCCATAAGAATACTTGAGTTAAGGCCAAACACATGTTTGTGGGGTCACACTGACCTTGACTTTTGACCTTCCACCATAAAACTAATAATTTTTTTCTTCAGTCCAAGTGGACGTTTGCATCAGATTTGAAGAAATTCCCTCAGGGTGTTCTTTGAGATATCCCATTCACAAGAATGAAATGAATGCAAGGTCACATTTACCTTGACCTTTGTCGACCAAAATCTAATCACTTCATTGTTGAGTCCAACTGAACGTTTGCGCCAAATTTGAAGAAATTCCCTCAAGCTGTTCTTGAGATATTGTGTTCACAAAAATGTGACGGATGAGGTCACAGTGACCTTAACCTTTGACCACTAAATTCTAATCAGTTTATCGTGGATCAAAGTTGATGTTTTGGGGGTTTTAGTTTTCATTTTTTGGGGGGGGCTTTTTCACCTTTATTTGATAGGACAGTTGAAGCGTACTGGGTGAGAGAGAGGAGATGATATGCAGAAAAGGGCTGTCAGATTTGGAATCGAACCTTCGGCCACTACAGCAAGGACATTGCCTTTATATATGGAACGCCCACTATTCCTACTGAGCTATTGGTCGCCCTCAAAGTGCCAAATTTGTAGAAAAAAAAAAAGATCTTCTTTAGATATCGTGTTACCAAGAATGAGACAGATGAGGTCACACTGACCTTGACCTTTGACCTATGACCACTAAAATCTAATCAGTTCATCCTTGGGTCCATGTGGACATTTGTGCCAAATTTGAAGGAAATTTCCTTACAGCATTCTTGAGATCTCGCAGTTATTAGAATTGGATGGATGGGCAGATAAACGGACGCACAGACAGACACAACCCAACAACATAATGTCTCCAGCCACGGCCATCGCTGGCGTGGAGGCCTGAAAACACTGAGCAACCACCATCTGGCTGATCAAGACCTAAAATGGAAGCCTTGTTTGATACAAAGCAGTGTAGTGCTTCCACTAGGTTGACCACATTGGCCTGGCGGATGGGGCGGCGGAGGGAGCTAACAACTTATCACTCATTCACCTACAGTTTGTGTTTGTGGTTAGTAAGGTTTTACTGTGAGCAAAATTATACAAGGATTCATTTTCTTCTAGATCTGGGTACAAAAAGGACGAAATGCAGGTATGGTCTGACTGAAGAAGTCCTGGGTAATTTCAGCTGACACTTAAAAAGGTACCAAGAACTGATACGCAGCCCCAATTATCAACAAACAAAAAAACAACCACTTCAGAGTATAATGATTTAAATCAGTCATCCCTTTAAACACAAACTGTCATTCAGAAACACACAGACACTCTCACACACACACACACACAGAGCCCATTATCCATTAATTGCCACCAATACTCCCACACCGCTCGATTTTAATTGTATTAGCGGAGACACCTGTGTGGAGCCGTATGTAGAGCAGTGCTGTTTGTTTACATGTTAATGACCTGATGACTGCAATCAGACTACTGTTAGAGTCCGACTCTGAGGGAAAGGAGGAAGACGGCAGGGAGGGGTGATTAAGGGAAGAACGAAGTGAGGAAATAAAAAGAAAAAAGCAGAACAGGATTTCAATCCGACTGTTTCATGAAGGATTTTCTATTTGCTGTTATGTTTCCTTCTGTATGAGGAATGAGCTGTACAGAAACCACCGCACGGTGTAAAGTGTCTCGTACTTCAGCGGCATTTAAAATCCAACATGGTTGTTGAAGATTGTGATGAAAGGCTTCAAAGGGCTCTTAATGCACACAATATTTTTGGGGACAATGTTTCAAATAATTTTTTTTAGACTAGTCGACTAGTCTTAATTAAAATTTTCATTTAGTCAACAGGGAAATTAGTCGCCAGGAACATTCCTACAACTATGAGGGCAAAAAAAACAAAACAAAATAATCATTCAGTAATTGTAATAAAGGTAAAATGTTCAATTAAATGTGATGTTGATTTGAGGTCACATCGACCAGCCCGACCTAGCCAAGGTACGTGATTTAGTTGCGGCCTTCAACAGCTGGTTAAGAGGAATTAGTAGTCAGCAGGCTATTACACTATAATACAGTCAATAAAATAGGTTTTTGAAAAATTGTGAATTACCTCAACCAGGAGAGATCCTTAAATATACAGTCACAAACGTGAACAAAAAACATTAGGCTGACGGGTCCAGTAGTATGCAAGATTAGCTACAGACAGACAGAAAAATACACTGAACAGTGTGATTAAAGGCTCCAAAGGGCTCTTAATGCACACAATGTTTTTGGGACAATGTTTCAAATAATAAATTTGCTGTTTGTTTTCCGAGTGTTTTCCCTTTTTTAGACGAGTCGACTAGTCTTAATTAAAATCTTCATTTAGTCGACAAGGAAATGAGTCGCCAAGAACATCCCTACTCACAAGCAAACAGTTGCATAGCTCGAGAAAATAACATGGAAAATGACTGAATGACTGTCTGCATGTCCCCTCTATTTTCACCACACTAGTATTATAACAGACCATGATATTGTGGATAAGACTATCCACAACTGCATGGTTTGCCATTTTTCCCTTGCATTTTTGTATTGTAGTACTTAATTTTATTAGTTACATTTTTATTTGCAATATTACCAGCCAATATATTTTGTCTGTTAATTTATTTTTGAAGCATTTATAATGTAAAATTGGTGTTTCTGTACTGTGTGCTTTGTATCTTTTGAAAAACTAAAGCAACAAATACTCACATTAAAGAAGCTGGTTCGATAAATAACTGCGGTCGATAGGCCAGTCAGTTTACTAATTGTTTTAGCACTGGTTATGTTCACACTGTAGAGCTGCTGCTTTAGCAATAAAGTACACCACTATAGTCAAAAGCAATAAAGACTATTGGAATTTAAAAGGCTCTTAATACCTTTCTGTTGTTGCTTGATTCTCTCTTTCTTGTGGTGCTTCAGATTTAGGTGTTTTCTCCGTTTTGTGACTATTATTGTTGATAATAAAATCATTAGTGTTTCTCTGTGACGCACTTCCTGGTCTAGGAAACACTGTTTTTAACGTGTCATGTCGATAAAGCTTGTGGGATTGAGCTGGATGTGACTGTGTGACAGAGACAGACAGAGAACAATAATTAGCTGTGGAGACTCCTGACTGACCGAGACACACAATACACCTGCAGCTGGGACACACACACACACACACACACACACAAAGCGACACAGAGGAGCAGCATCATGGCTTTGACAAGAGAGTCGTCCCTGAGGGTGTGTGTGTGTGTCATGTGTAAATGCAGGTTGATCCACACAATGCTGCTCCTGCCCTGTTGCTTTGCCTCCTTCACAGATTATTTATTAATTCATTCAAAGAGCTGTTTGATTCCAGCTCAAATCTTTTCCACACACACACCACCAATAGAACAGTGTGTCTGCGCTGTGGTAAACACAGTCAGTGAATGTTTGCTGACACCTGTGAACACTGAACTGGCCTCAGCCACCACACTGAACACAGCTTGTTTTGGTAGAGGTCTAAGATTTTCACCTGCAAACGCCGAGACATTTGTGCCTCATTCCCATGTTTCAGTGTGTGTGTGTGTGTGTGTGTGTGTGTTGTTTTGGTGGATGAACACTGCCATCTAAAGGCAACCAGCCACATTACACTCAGGTGATAACAGACACATACATGTTGATACAGAGGCCACAGTGATGTTTGTTATTGGTGTCAATCTGAATTTTCCAATCAAATAAATTCTTAAATTTTGAAAATAGCTGCAACAATTAGTCAGTTAATTGATTAGTCGATCAAAAGAAAATTAATCGCAAAGTATTCTGATGGTCGATCAGTCGTTTCAGTCGATTTTCAAGCAAACATTTGCTGATTTTAGTTTCTTGACTGTGAGAATTTGCAGCTTTTCTTTGTTATTTATGAGAGTAAATGAAAAAGCTTCAGGTTTTGAAACGCTGGTTGAGCAAAATAAGCAATTCGAAGAAGACATGATCATCACATTTTATAGACCAATGCTTCCCAAGTGGTCAAGCCACAGGGTTCAGACTTCTCCTTAGTCGTTAGTTCAAGGTCCACACAGTTAAATATATTAAGCGTCATACTTGCATCTGGCCATGTTGTTGAGTTGTGTGTGTTTAGCTGTCCATTAGTCCCTCACTCTACAGCAGGAAACACTTCAAAATAAAAGTAAGTCAGTAAAATTCAAATGGATCATTGTCTGGTTTTGTTGAATCTTCTGAGGGTCTCTCTCGTAACAAGTGTCCAGCAAAAACTCCTGAACAAACTCCTATTATTAGCAAGAAAGTGCATTTTATTTCTAAGGATTAAGTCGCTTTTGGTCCATTCAAAATGGGCCCATGACCCACTTTTAGACCACGACCCATCAGTTGGGAACCACTGTACTGTACAGACTAAATGATTAATAATGATAATAATTAGGAGATCAATTAATGATGAGAGTAATCACTAGCTGCAGCCCCAGTGCACCACGTAGCAAACAGGTATACACACATGCACACAGGCTGTTTTGAAAAACTGACATTTCAATTCAGTGTCTTACCTAAGCGCGCACACACACACACACACACACACACACACACACACACACACACACACACACACACACTGTCCTATAGCTCCTGGGCAGTAGGTCTAAAGGTCATTGTCCTGCAGGGCCCTTCTGGCAAACACCACTGGAGTCCAACGAACAGTCACACACACACATGCCCACAAACCCCAGTGAAACACACACACACACACACAAACACACACACACACACTGTATATACAAAGCAGATGCATACACACTGAATACACACATGAAGAAAATTCTTTCTACATCTTTCTATGGTGCACTGATCTACACACTTCTACCTCTTTAACTTGGAATGGAGGACATCTGAGAGACGAGCGCACACGGGAATGATATACTAAAAATGGTAGCAATAAATACTTTGCCATCTGATAGAGAGAGAGTCATTTTTATCTACAGAAAATTTTAAAGCTGTTAGTCATGCTTTTATTTCCTGTTGTTTAACTACAAATGTTGCTTCCTGTCTGGTTCATAGGTGGTCAGGTGAGCAGGTAGAGGGCTCTTAGAGGATGAATTCAGACCCTTTTTTGTGGATGTTCATGTTTTGTTGATGGTAGATGAAGTTGATTGAAGCAATAAATTCCTCAGTTCTTGCTGTCCAGAGAGGCAAAGTCCCCTCCCTTTCAGTGTCCCCCATATAACTAGGGTTGCAGCGATATACTGGTTACACAAACTTCCATTTACAAAATGGTTTCAAGTTTCAATTATAGCTCCTTACATGGGACTTATTTCTGGAAAAATATGTGCAGTAGTCAGTGATGAGAGAAATTAATTTTTTGATCCTGTTTGAATTGTGACATGAATTACACACAATATCTGTTGATTTAAAAGATAATTTTGCAAGTCAAGATTTCTACCAGAGAGCCCTTGTTGCAGAGATCTTGATTTGAAACCAAACCCTGATCTTTTTCCTAAGAAGGCAAACATCTCCCAACAGCTGACTCTTCATGTAATGCAAACTGAGCTGCATTTTGTGTGTGAAAGGTCGTGTATAACAAAGTTTGTCGTCTGTTTTTGTTTTATAGAAGAACATATTTCCAGTTTTGTGATGACACTGGCTTCTTCTGAAACTGAAACAGTATGAGGTTTTATTGCGGGCTGCACTACAGCTTAGATTCTCTGCCCGAGCACGAACTCGACCTGGACCCGGACCGGGACCGGGACCTCGGGTCAGGGCCGTAATTTTCCGCCACTCTCCTCGGGCTCAGACGGGTCGGGCTCCTCATAATAGACCTAGGCTATGGAACCAACTACATATCACACCTGGGGGGGGGGGCCCCTCTTGACGGCGCCACTGGCCACGCACATGTGAGTTCCTCCCTTCGCACGCATCACACTTGACCTGCTGCACATAGCCCTAACGAGCGAAATGGAGCCTTTGGATGTCAAGAAAGAAATAGCCTCAGGAGAGTTTAAATTGGCCCAATCTCAAGGGAAGTTCGAGGTTTGGGAAAGCTTTAAATTAGTTGTCGACAGTGACAACGTGTGTGTCGGCTTTGTCGAGTGTACCAAATGCAGCACGATGCTGGTAATGTTTTTTAGATCATTATACATAAACACCCCGTTCTGACATAATCCTTCCTCATTGTTGCACAATTCATTAAGATCATTCTGAACAGATTTCGGTCATTCAAACAACTCTAGTTCAAAATGTTAGTTGTAACGGCCCAATTTTTAAAAAATAAAAAAAAATTGGGTTTAAACCGGACTCGGGCTCATAATAGAGTGTGCCAGGGCTGACGTCAAAACCCGGAAGTTTAGCATCGTGCTGGTTCCCTGGAAGAGAAAGTGAATGTGATTTTTTTTTTTTTTTTTAAGATTATTTTTATTGGCTTTTTTGCCTTTATTTACAGGACAGAAGGTGAAATGGGGAGACAGAGAGAGAGTGGGGACTGACATGCAGCAAAGGGCCGCGAGCCGGATTCGAACCTGCGGCCGCTGCAGCGAGGCAATGCCTCTGTACATGGGGCGCCGGCACTATCCACTATGCTACCGACGCCCCATGAATGTGATTTTTGCATTGCGTTTTGGATTATGTCAGAAAATAAGCTCTGTGGCTAACACAAGTTTATGATACTTACAGGTTTTGTTCAGCGAGATAATCTTCACATATGAACACCTTTCATACCGCATTTGAAGCTTAAATGCGATCGCCAGAAGTAAAAAGCTAACGTTAGGCTTTAACGGACTACATGACTACTCCACGGTCGCATGACTCTTGACGTCACCGCCACTAAGCTTTCAACTGATTTCGGCCGCTTTATTTTAAAAACATTGTATAATGGGGAAATCGGACTGTTTAAGCTAAATAAGAAGCTGTAATGGCGGACTGCCAGCACTCTCGCCTGTTCGGGGGTGATGACGTTTAATGTCCCCGACAGGGTTTGTAGTCGTATTGAGCAACTTGTTAGCAACCGCCTTTTTTACGACACGTAAAAGCTTCAAAATTCACAAGTAGGGTATTTACTGACGTGTTTTATGTCGTAGAACAAAACCTGAAACTCGCTTAAGCTTTTGTTAACCACAGACCTTATTTGAGGCATTTTACCAAAATCCCATTCAAAAAACGTATTGACTTTTAGACGAGAGAACCGGAAGTGCTAAAAGCGCTAACAGAGTTCCGGGTTTACTGCCACACTATTACACTTAAAAGGGCCGGCCTGGGTTCGGACAGAACATGCACGGGCTCAAGTGGGGTTGGGCTGGATTTTCTGGGCTGGATCTAAGCTCTACACTGCACCTGATGACTTTCATTATTGATTAATCTGTCAAGATTTCAGAGTAAAAAAATTCCAGAATGGTTTCTCTGGCAGAAAGACCCGAAGGTTTTATGCATGTTAGTGGAGTCAACTTAAAGTAAACTTTACTGCACTTATTATTTATGTGGTGTTTTTATCTTTTATGACCAAAAGCAAAAAAGGAACATTTAATATCGCCTAATATTGATTGCAGACCCTTGAATCACATCAAATCAAAACTGTATCATGGCAGACTTTGTAATATCTGCAAATATAGCACCGTTGTCCAAAGAATCGATAATGACATCGTATGGTGATAAAACTGGTGATTTACACCCCTAGTGTGCAAAGGTCTTACAGTAAGTCATTATTTTTTGAGAAAGTTTGTCATTAAAATAACTTACAGGATGTATTTTTATTCTAATCATACTGATGGAAATGGGTTTCCACATATTGAGACAGTGAAAACAGAAAATGTTTGACGTTTTTTGTTGATGAAATTGTGGCCGATTGATTTCCTGTCGATCAACTAATTATTTCCACTTGTGTTTTATTTTATTTTCGCGAGTGTAACAAAGGTTCAGCAAACCTGCCAGAGGACAAACTCAAAGTCACACATCGACTTCCTCACACACACGCTGAAACGTGAACAACAACAACAAACATCAGCTGTAAACACACACATATTGGAAGGCCTGGAGCTGGCTGGGTGTGATGTTTGGGTTGATAGTCTGACATTTCATGGTCATTATCTGTCATTACACGCAGCAGGGGAGCACACACTCTCACACACTCCTGCGATAGTGGGTGGCTTTGACCCATAATTTGAGTAGATATGAGAGAGAAATGACACAGAGGTGGGAGGCAGAGAGGAGAACAGCAGTGATGTATTTCTGATTGAACGGGGAGAAAAGATTGCAGCTGTTGTGTTGTTGGCCTTTTCAGAAAGGAGCTGTGATTATGGGCAGTTACAGCAGGAAAAACCCGGGAGACACCTACAATAAACGCAACGCACAGAGGGGAGAAAAGAAAAAGCACAAAGGTTATGTGGTGGAAGTGAAGAGAGGGAAAAGGACAGAGCCAACAGAAGAGCTAAATGGATTCAAGTCAAACTATAAAAGTCAAACTGTACCAGCAGCTGAAGCAAGCGCTGCTCAGACACTAAATAATTCAGAGCGTTTGTTTTCTGTGCTGGGAGGCCCAGGTGGGCGGGGTTTAGTCCGTCAGGGCAGATCAGATCATCTGAGTCTGACAGGTGAAGCTCTGAGGGGTCGACACACACAAGCTGCTCCACATAAACAAATGTTGGTGTGTTTGATTTGTTACGAGCGGCTGAAATCATTAATTATGGCTCACTGTCAGGATGACGGGAAGTCGGCCAGCGTGGATGTGTTTGACTGCTTTCAGATGCAGCGCACTTTATGGATGAAACATAATATAAATAGGATGAACACATTATGTCCTGCTCATACATAAGAACAAGAATAGACCACTGACAGCTTTCCCGAAATTGTCAGCTGATATCCAACAATAAAACTGTAACCGCAGTCGTGTTATTTCTGACTCCCTCAGACGTGTCTTCATGTGTTTACTGAAATAACTGACGTGAGCCAATCACTCTACATTAGGCTGATGACGTGCCTTTAAAGGGACAGTTCATGCCAAAATACACAACAGGTATGTAGAGATGTGTCACACACAGAATAAAATAAGATTTAGAGTCAAGTCTGGGTTTTAAAAATCTCTATTTTACATGTTGCAGGGCTGCACACACACACATAGAAATGTGCAAATGTGCAGCACAAGTGATTGTGGATCAGTTTCAGCTGCTTTGGTGCAAATCAAAGAGACAACAGAAGCAGGGTTAGGCACAAGAAGGTTTGCTGTGTCTCCCAGCACAGTGTCAAGAGCATGGAGGAGACACCAGGAGACCGACGGTTACACTGGGAGAGCTGGACAGGGTCGTAGAAGGGCATCAACCCAGCAGCAGGACCGGTATCTGCTCCTTTGTGTGAGGAGGAACAGGAGGAGCACTGCCCTACAAAATGACCTCCAGCAGGCTACTGGTGTGCATGTTTCTGACCACACTGTCAGAAACAGACTCCATGAGGGAGGCATGAGGGGCCCACGTCCTCTAGTGGGACCTGTGCTCACAGCCCAGCACCGTGCAGCTCCATCATTCACCAGAGAACACCAGAGTTGGCAGGTCCGCCAGTGGCGCCCATTCTCTTCGCAGATGAAAGCAGGGTCACACTGAGCACATGTGATACTAGGTATGTTTTTGACACTTTGAGTGCCATCTAGTTTCATTATATTGGAGAGAAGGCAGACATCTTTACATACCTATGTAGTTCACATTAGACTACAGTATACAAATAAAAAAGAATGAACTTTATTTGAAGACCATTTTTTGCTCTCTCCTAAAAAGAGGGAGAGTAATGGACCACAAGTCTGTTCTGCGACAGAGACTCAGATGTTTTTACATTTGAAAATTTCTAAAGCTCCTCTCTGGAAAGTCTCAGAGAAAAGAAGCACTGCACTTCTTTTTTTTTTTCTTTTTTTTTACCATTTTGACATTTCAGATAGTTCATCTTCCCTGGGAGACAGCAGTGGTGTCTCTTTCTCTATCTGTGTGTCACACACACACACACACACACACAATGGCTGTAGTGTTGACCTTTGGTTCGTCGACAGCAGTTTTAATTGGTCTGTGACTTTAGCCAGAGATGACCAGCCACCACCGTGTGTGTGTGTGTGTGTGTGTGTGTATTAACAGTATTGTCTGCTTTTTGATGAATGACAAAGAAAGAGAAAAGACACAAGAGAAAGAGACATAGAAATCAATTCAAACATGGGCTAGGCTTCTATAAAATGTGGTATAATTTAATATAATATAACTGCTTTTCTACTTTTAATAGTATGCATGCCTGATACGAATTACCTTTCAGTGTCGTGTGTGATTTATCCCTCAGGGATCTAAACTTTGGGATTTATCCGGGCTTCATATGAGCAGAAGAAATCTCTACTCGTCGCTAGGCTAATATTTACAACGTAAAATGCCATAGGCTTGTAGGCTAATATTTACAACGTAAAATGCCATAGGCTTGTGCTAATAACGTTAGCATGTTGTATTTGTTGAGTATAAGACAGTTGTTTTGTCAGTGAACCTTATGAGTTGTAATGGAGCTGAATTTTGTACTGTTACCTTTGTTAAATGTTGCTGTTGTCCCTGGTTTATATGGGAAGAGGAAAAGTCCGCTAGCCACTAAGCTAATTTATACAATGTAAAATGCCATAGGCTTGTGCTAATAACGTTAGCATGTTGTATTTGTTTAGTGTAAGACAGTTGTTTTGTCAGTGAACCTTATGAGTTGTAATGGAGCTGAATTTTGTAACGTTACCTTTGTTAAATGTTGCTGTTGTCCCTGGTTTATATGGGAAGAGGAAAAGTCCGCTAGCCACTAAGCTAATTTATACAATGTAAAATGCCATAGGCTTGTGCTAATAACGTTAGCATGTTGTATTTGTGGGGAGTTATAGTGAAGCTGATTTGTGTACTTGAGTTTGAAACTGTCTCTATTAAGCCATGTTTAATGTGTGTTTAATGTGTGTTTTGAATCAAATAAACTTTACAGCACTTCACAGAAACCTGCCACCAACTAGTGTTTTGGAGGTGTAACTGCAGAGTGACACAGACACACCACCACACAAGTATAAATGCTCACAACAGCGTAGGGGACGTGCGTAGGCTCTGCATAGAGCTGATGCTAAAGTATAAATCCACCTTTAGTCTTGTTTTATCTATAAAATGTCACATAATAGTGAAAAACATCCATCACAGTTTAGTGGCGCCATCTTCTATTTGCGTGTTTTCTCCAAAAATTTACAATCATAAAAACACACAAGCAGCAAATCCTTCATTTTGAGAAGACAGAACTAGAGAATATTTGGAGTTTCTGCTCAGTAAATGACAACCAGTTAATGTTCTGTTGACTGACTGCTCGATTTATTGGCTAATCCTCCAGCTCTGGGGCACAGGACTGAAAGCTGATTCACCAAACACAGCTTCCCACCTGCTGTAGTGTGACTGTAAGGCTGTTGACTGTACCTTGTCAGCGTTGTCTGCAGCCAGCAGGTTGGTGGCGAGCGTCTGCAGTTTGTGCTGGGCCATGTTCTTCAGTGCCGCCAGGCTGCGGCGAGTCATCGCCTGCTTCAGGTTCACAGCTGAGTGGCTGAGAGCGTCCACGGTGGCTGGAGCCAGCTCGTCACAGGCGTTCAGGATCTCCACCGCCGTGATGCCCATCACGCAGCGGTCCAAGGCTCCTGGAAACACAAACAAGTCAACAAACCTTTTACAAAGGAAGAAGGAAGCGTTACTTGGCTCTGATGGCTCGTCCAACAGGTGCTCCTTGGTGAGGCAGATAATAGATCACAAAAAACAAGATCTTATTTCTTAAGTAAACACATCTGTCTCACACCCTTGATATAAACATGGGGGTCAATTACTTACAAGGAATCAACAATTAGGTTGTTAGATATCTGAACAAATACTGTCCAGATTAACATTAACCTCTATTTCCTTAGATAATACTGCTCCTAAGAGGATTAATTCCAGGGAACTCCTGACCTTCCTGTCTGGTGCCACCATCAGGAGATATTTCCTTGAAGACACAAACAGTATGACACAGGGCTGTGACTGAATGGATTTTTTCTTACAGCCGTGAAAAATCAATGAATCACCCCCATTTGCCCCAAACAGCCATCCAACAACCTGAAAAATACACCACAAACTGCAGTACCATGATACATGAAGGCCAAGAAGGATAATGTCGCTAAAGTTGCCTCTATGAATCTCCGTCCTTGTCCAACGTCAACTCAGACATCCACATCAGCAACACTGTACAGCAAATCATTGTATCCATCTCATTTTATGTGGCCAAAGATATGTGTCCGATAAACACTTGTATTTCTATTTTGCACTGATGCACTGAATTCATGTGAAGAAGATCCTTAATGGGGTTTTTTTTTCAAGTCTCCAGCCACAGTCCAACAAAAAACTTCAACAAATGCAATTTAAAAAATAAATAATTAAATGAATAATCATTAATAATAATTAATTAAATGAATTAATTAACTAAATAACATAAAATATAAAATATTATAATAATAATCAAATAATAATAATAAATACTTTTTTAAAACTTCTACAAATGCAATTTTAAAAAATAAATAATTAATTAAATTAATAATCATAAAAAATAATCAATCAAATTAATTAACTAAATTCATAAATAAAATAACAAAATATAAATTATTATAAATAATAAAATGAATAAATAATAATAAAATAATACTAATAAATACTTTTTAAAAACAACTACAAACACAATTTAAAAACTAAATAATTATAATTAAATGGATGATCATTAATAATTAATTTAATTAATTAATTAATTAATTTGATGAATAAATAAAATAAAATATAAAATATTATAAATAATAATAAAGTAATAATAATAAATACTTTTTAAAAATGTCTACAAATGCAATTTTAAAAAATAAATTATTAAATGAATAAAATAAAATAAAATAATGTTTATAATAAATACTTAAAAAAATATTTTCATAGAACATTAATAACTAAATGAGTAAAAAATAATAAATAATCAACCCTTCCTTTTTAACATAATGGTTAAGCCAAGAACAAAACAAAAGAACCTGCAAAACAACATCTCATTGTGAAATGTTTTCAATGTATTGACCTGTATTGACAGAATGTGAATCAGTGGTGAGACCTTCATGTGTCCTGTAGTGTCTTTAATTAAACTAGGAATTTGATCATAGGGCCCCAAACAGACTCAATTTTTTCAGATGACCCCTTTAAGTCAAACTTGACTTTCTCCAGATTTAAGAACATCATGAGGTCTTTGAGGAGTAAACACTGACTTCACTCCAACAATATTCACCCTGCTCATAATGATGCAGAGGCAACACTGTCCTTTTTTAACCTCCTAATTATTTAAAGACCTGGTACCACTCAGAGAATGTCCATTTCTGCACATGGTGTCAACACCACGTTTAAAGTGGACGACTAGTTTGATGTCAGCCTGCTTCTGGCTGTGCTTTCTCTCTCTCTTCATTCCCATCACACACTCGCTTTCTGTTTCTATCAATCTTTCTCTTCTCGTCCTCTTCTTATATTTCTATCAATCCTCCAATCTCCCTCCCTCTCACATCATCTCCCACCCTGTTTGTCTCAGTATCATCTATTGTCTCTTGAATATGATTCAGGTCACAGACGGTCTTCTCCGTCTCCGACTGCAACAGTTCTCCAGCCTCACAGAGACATCATTAGCTGACAACTGACATCAGTATTGGCTCTCGTATTGAGTGAGAGAAGAAGTGGTGCCATTATACCTGTGCGTGCGTGTGTGTGTGTGTGTGTGTGAGAGAGATGAAGGGCCTGTGAGCTATGTCCCTATTACATGTCCAACGCCTGAGTACACACACACCTTCCTTAATTTCACACTTAGCTACCCTGCAATCTCCCAGCACTACAGCTCATTCAGGTCACACACACACACACACCTGGTCATCACTCACGCTAACGTTACCTCTACGCTGTGCCACATACAGTACAGGTTTACTGCAGATTCTGTTGTCATGGTAACGACTGGACGGAGCGTAGAAGGCGCAGAGGAGTCAGACGCGAGAGATCAGATTTACACGAATAGTTAAACATGTTTACTTTGTTTTCTGAGAGTTATACAAGTCGATCAATATCCTCCATATGACTGTGTGTTAAGCACAGAGCAGATTTAAAGCCGTTTCTCACCAGCGTGATGCAAAAATTTGGTGCGGGAATACGAAATACTGTAGTGAAGACAAATATGAGGATGAGCTATTCAGAGGTTTAGCACTATTTATTAAGAGGGAAAAGTAAGTGATTGTATCTACAGCACAAGTGTTAACTCACGCTAATGGTTCAGCATTTGCCCTACTCTTAAGAGGAGTCACTGTGTTCTCACCTGTATCCATCTGCCAGACGTACACGGAGCCATCGGAGCATCCCACCACCAGGTAGTCGTCAGCCGGACGCCACTTGATGACCTGGATGGGGAAGAGGTGTCGCGACGCCAGCATGATGCACTTCCTCTCCCTGAGGCTGAGCAGGCCGACAGAGTGGTCGCTGGCCACTGAGCAGACACAGTGCTGCACCCGAGTCTGATGAGAGGAGACGGAACAGGTTACAAAGATCATCCAAAGGGCTGAACATGAGGAGACGATGGTGACTGACTGATTAGAGGAGGACCAGATAGAACTCCTAGAATCTCCTTATTGAATCTGAATCCTTTCATTTATTTTAGGTGTAGCTGTCAAGAAATCTAAAGCCTCATGACTTTGGTGCCTTCCAGTGTTTAAAGGTTTCACTGACAAGTCAAGTAGTCAACTATTAAATCCTTGAGTTATTACAAAGAAGAGACGCTCTCACGGATGTTTCTCCTGCAATGCTTTTGCTTCCAAAGCGGGGGTAGTTTTGCACAAGAGCCGTTTGTCACTACACTAAAAGTCCATATATGTCATTGGTTTTTCCACACAGAGAAATTAACTCTCTGCTGAGACTGAAGTCCAGTTCACACCGATGAATCGCAACGATTTTACAACGTCGCAGAGAAAAGTAGCAGCGCTGTGAACTGACCGGTCTGAGCTTGACTTATTTCGGCTGATGACGTCACCTGAAACTCAGCTGGTCAAATCGTCGGTGGCTGGTTTTAGAATGTAAAGCACATCACCTGTTTCTACAGCCAATCAGCGTGTAGCAAGGTCCACTGGTCAAGTCAAAATGACCGAAGACGGCGTGTTTGCTGAGAGCAGCAGGTGCTCCATCGCCGAACCGTTTCTATCCTCACGGTGTGACGGTGTCAGACGGTGGGTCGCTATCTCACTATCACTATCCTCATTCATATTTTAAGATGCTACAAATAATATTCAGCCACAAAATAAGTCTGAAAAGCTGCAAATCAGAACAGAAGTACAGAGAGTTGTTGACTAGAGATGATACACCGTCTCATCTAGTTTCATTGGTGTGAACCAGCAGGTTTTTAGAGCGTTGCAGAACGGCACATTGCAAGTAGTCACTGTAACAGGATACTGATGTAATGTTTGGGTCGGTGATAACTTCTCAGACAAAGAGACAAATTACTTTTGTCACATCTCAAAAACTTTGAAACTTACTTTAAGGTCTCAATGAACAGACTCCTACAGGAAATGTCTTAATTAAAGCATGAGCTCATTCTCGTCCAGCTTCCAAAGCACAACAGTGTCTGACATCTCATTGCCATGGCAACAACACAGTTCTGACCATTTGATCTTAATGTCAGTTAAACAACAACATGATGTTTTTTTTGGTTTAAAGGGTAAATGTTTGTGTGTATGTGTGTGTGTGTGTGTGTGTGTGTGTGTGTGTGCATTCAATGGCCAGCCAACGCAATATCATTAAAATATTTCCCAACAGTGAAACCATCCCTGTAACATTTAAATCTAATGTCATCAACATCACACTCTCTCTCAGTACACTCATCATTCACAGACACAACAACAAACAAACAAAGCAAAGGAATGGAGACAAAGGAAAACAAACAACCCCAGACTGAATAAAGAGGAGAAGAAGAAAAAAACAAATCCCCAAACACATGAAGCGACATGTCAGAGGTCTTACGCTGCAGTTTTCAGGTGGGACGATGAGCTGGGTGATCTCTCCTCCGTGGACACAGAAAATGTGCTTCATCTCTCCGGTGAAAATGTCCCAGACGATGACGGAGAAGTCCACGCCTCCGGACACCAGCGAGCGCTGGTCATAGCGAGGGGAGATCTGGTACGGATACAGGACGCATGTCACCTTGTTCCGGTGACCTCTCAGGGTGCGATGGGGTGGCCAGCCTGCAGGAGCGACGGACACGACACTCAGAATGGACGATTTTCATTTCATTCATTTTTTTAGGCTGTAAGGGAATACTCCACCCCAAATGGCCATGTGCATATAAATTACTCACTACATCACTTTTTATTTATCAAGAAAACTTTTTTCTCACTTGCCTCCACAGTGAACATAGAATCCAAATACAGAGAAAATTCCTCATGAACTTAAGTCACAGGATACCCTGGATTTCCAGGAATCAAGGTCAAGGATCATAAGGACCTTTGTGATCTTGTCCATGATGCTGCAATGTGGTCTTGCTTCTTCTCATTTTCTGTTTTACAAGATGTAAAGCATTTCACCTTTACCTATGATGTCCTGCCTGCTGTTACTGGTTTTGTCTGCTTTTGTTCTTTTTGTAAAATTCAATAAAAATAAAGTATATTTAAAAAAATACAGGTATAATTTGGTAAAGAAGCTTCAGTTCAATGTCCCCGTGTCCCTCACCTCTCCTGAGCATGTGCTCCCCCTGCAGCAGCTGGACGATGGCGGTCTGTGTGGCAGGAACCAGGATGATGCTGCCGTCCTCTCTCCCGCATACCAGGCGACCCTGAGAGGGGATGTACACGCTGGCTGTGACCTGGGGGAACACAACACACACACACACAGTCAGGAATCAGGACGGTAGAGCCTGAAGTCCACGACATGAGAACACCATGACAAACTTTTTTTTTTAACTTTTATAAATACATAAAAATTTGAAGTGCATTGTAAAAGCAAAAAAAAAGCTGTTTGGCATTGGCAGAGAAGATTTGGCAAATTTTTCATGGGCGCAGCCCACATACTCTGCTGCTCATCCCACAAATGCATGTTCCGTACAAATGTGGCACCATTTAAAAAGGGAAATAAACCAGATTAAACTAAAAATTCTAGTGCTCAAAAAACGGTAACTGCCTAATAACAGAGACCCTGATGAATACACAAGTGCGACATATTCAGATCTCAAACCTTAATGGGTCCGTCTTTTCCTGGCAGAGTACTGAGCTGGTCGATGATCCCTGCAGACACGGGGGTCAACTTATCAAACGCCTCCTGCAGACTGATGGTGGACGACACCTGCAGCTCTGCACAGAGACACAGACACAGAGACACAGTCAAAACCAGAATGGTGACTTTTTAATTTAGAGACCAGTCTAAAAAAAGGTCTGGAATAAAGACTTTTTTTATGAAATAAAATATTAACGCAGGGAACAGAGGTGCAATGTCAGCCAATACATAAAGATCTGGGCGGCTTATCACCTCTGCAATGCCTGGGGGAAACCTTGATGTGGGTAATAAACAGAATGTACTATCATTCCTTATTGCATATTGGGAGCCTCTAACATTTGTCTTTTTTGTTGTGGTTTGATTAAATCCATCCAGCCAAACATCCTTCATTAATAAAGTTTAATACAAGTCAGATCTAAGTGAAGTTTTTGTCCATTTGCACTGAAGGCAAATTTTGTTTTTGTTTGTTCTTGTTTTTTAAGCAATTTTGGTCTTAATGTTTGACCAGTTTTTAATATAAATATTTGTAACATCATTAGTATAAATTAAGTGACAGTTTCACACCAATCTACTGCTATATATATGTATATATGTAATTTTACTGCTGTTTCTTTTTGTATTGGTTGTCATGTAAACTGAAATATAGCAAAGATAAAATTAGCATCATTAAAAACATCTATAACATTGACTTTATCAGTGAGAAGGACTATGACACATTCTGGCCACTAGATGTCACTCTGCCTCTGTGTTTTATCACCATGTCTCAGGGAATTTACTTCCCTGCCTACATCCAACAAACACACTAACAACAGGTCATCTGAATATACACATTAAAATCACAATGTTCAGTAATAAGTCAGTGTTTAAAAGACCTGTGTTTTTTGTTTTAATCGTACGTATTGAAGTGTAACTTCAGTATTTTTTAACCTGGACCCTATTTTCCTATGTTGTTGTGTCTAAGTGATGAATGAGAACAACAGTTTTTAAAAGTGGTGCAGTATTGAGCAAAACAGGCTGCAATTTAACCACTCAGGGCATGTTCACACCATCACTTTACATCTACTTAAAGTGCTTTTCTTGCCACGGACAGGCTCAGATTGTTGTTTTAAGTGTCTGACAACGAGGGATGCACCGATCTGATATCTGGATCGAATATCGGCCCCGATATCATCAAAATAGATGGATCGGGTATCGTAAAATGCAACCTATACCTGAGGCGATCCTTTCCCTTTAAATCTATTGTGACGCGAGCTACGTCATACGTCATGGAGCGAAGGAGAGAATCTGCTGTGTGGAGGTATTTCTCAATATTTCAACTGCTGCTGCACAATTGTTTATTTTTGTTAAACATAAATAGTTCATCATTGCATTAATCTGTTTCATCTTGTTTCATTTTATCTGAGGAAAGATCTGTGTAGTCATCAATGCCTGATGCCTCTAGTCTTTTCTGTTCTACATGTAAAGGTATATAGCTTTTTAGGTCAGCCATGGTATCGGATCGGTATTGGGTATCGGCTGATACTCAAAGCCACAGCATCGGGATCGGATCAACTGAAAAAGCTGGATCGGTGCATCTCTACTGACAACATTATGGGGAGGATCCAGGGGCGTACATGAAGACAGTGCAGACAGTGCGATTGCACTGGGGCACTTGGGGTGGGGGGCCCAAAGAGAGAGTGGGCCCTCCAACAGTGTGTTGGGTGGAGCATGGGCCCTTATGAGTGATTGCCACCTTGGAAATATGCCTGTGTTCAAAGAAGAATTCTCATTAAATTAAAAACGGTACCATTTTTTCATCTGTAACAAAATTATATGCTTTTTCATTTTCTATATATCGTCTACTCTATACATCAACAACTCTATAAATAAAGATAAACTATTAAAAATGTTAAATTACATTAATAATTTCTTAATATCTCTTGTATTTTTTGTTATATACAGATATGAAATGATGATAGCTGGGTAATAAGTGCGTTGATGTTATCTGATGTCAAGTCTCTGATCATGTGAAGAGATATGTTCACGATAGTGTGCACTAGGGCCCGTCTGCACTGTGTCCCACTGTAACTACTTCACGCCACTGAAAGGATCCCTACAGGGATAGACATTTTGGTTTAAGAGTAAGATTCCTTTGGTTTAACCATAAACAGCCCTGAAATCACCATCACCAAACCCACCAGACTCCATTTAAATAATCAGTAATTGAAGTGTGTATAGAGGCAGCATGTTTTCACATCCAACTGGGTGAATTAAGGGTTAATTTCAACCAAACCAGAGTTGGCGAATGATGTAACAGTGAAAAAAACAAACCAAGATGGCCTCATTGAGTTTCATCTTGTTTCTGTCTACTGTAAAGGACGTGTGTTTTCTGATGATAAAAGTACTGTTAATTTAAATGGAGTCTGGTGGGTTTTTTCCTGCTCTTTTGAACAAACACCAGTGAATCTGCATATTTTCGTCACTCATCCAGACCTACAGAGGAGCAACTTTTCTCTGGGGAAATAACTGTGTCATGTCAGTAATGTCATCCTGACCTGCAGCGGTCGACAGCGGCTGCAGAGGCGAAGTGTCTGGGATGCTCCACAGGGACAGTCTGCCCGCTGAGTCTCCCTGGATCAGCAGCTTATGGAAGGGCTCCCGTCGGCCGAAGAAGAAGTGAGTCACAGGAGGACAGATCAGGAGCTAGAGGACGGTGTGGAACAAGAAAGACATGTCAACATCTGAAAACCTGAGGCCCCCAATTCTCCCCAGTAACACCTGGATGTGTCATGTTTGGGGGAGTTATAGCCCAAAATTCATCAGCGCACATTCTCAGTAACTCCCTTAAAGACTATTTATTTTGTCATGCCATATTAACTCTAAGACTGAGGGTGTGAAGGTGAAATGTTTGGTTTTGCTCTCTGGTTGCCTTCATACAAACAGCAACAACGCAGCAAACGGCAGGAAAACAGAACCACACACCTGTGATTGAGCCGGACATCTGATTCTTCTAGAGGCTGAAAACACGTACAAATCATTGAGTAGTAAACGCTAGCTGGTTCTAACATGCACGAAAATCATCTCACCTAAATCTGTCTATCCTGAGAGGCTAAACATGAGCAGCTTTCTTAACCACATATACAGCCTTAACCAGTCATATTTGTTCCCCATCAGGAGGAGTCAATTTATTTACAGTTTTTAACTACTGTCTATCAACAGGTGAGTTTCCCTTGGCTTGGTTCAGCAGCACTGTGAGGTGTTATGCCTGTCCACTGATAGAAATCATGGACAGAATCAAGAGCCATAGACGTGGACAGTTGTGTCAAATCTATCACTCTGGATACATGAGAGCCTGGCTGATTTAAACATGAGGTAGGAAACTCACCAGGGCTCCTATGTGAAAGTACGACCAAGTCAGATGAGGACAGTTTTGTTAAGAATCACCAAAACCAGGGCAGGTTTTTGTCTCATTACCAGCCATGACAATATGCGTCACTTTAACTGTTTCATACACCAGCTCGGCTCACAAGGTTTCCTGTCCAGAGACTTCCTACAAACATGGTATTTCACCCAGGGGCACCACGTTACGTCCTGTTTCACACAGAATGTTGTGTGCCTGATGTTCATTCTCGTCAGCTTGCTTTGGGTGGTCTCATCACTTTCTGGATAAGCTAGCAAAACCGCAACCTAAGAAGTTATTCATAAACCTAATCATTGCCATAACCCTGAGATTTAACCAACAAGAGTCCTCACGCCTAACTGTAACTTAAACCAGACATGATATTTTATTCATGATCATTGATTTACGAACACACACTAAATTTTGCTCCTTGCACTGCTGATACGGCTGCAACCGCATCTAGACTTCTTTGCAGACAATATGTACAACTAAATAGTACTAAAATACTGACATTTAGATGAGGCACCTTCTTGTTGGAGTTCAAGCAAATGTGGAAGAAGAAAGTGTAAGCAGGATGGTGGGTCTGAAACCGCAGGGAGCATGGACGAAGTAGGAAACTGCAGAGCAGCGGAGGGTCACATGGGATAACATCCAGTGGCCAGACTACTTACGCGTCCGATTTCTGATCCAGGCTGTGTGCGACGGCCTACCAAGCCCGGCAAATCTCCACAACTGTGGCAAGAGCGAAACACAACCTTGTGCTCTGTGCTCAGGAAGAGGATCCCTTGAACACATCTTAAGTAACTGCCCAAGGGCCCTTGCAGAGGGCCACTACCACTAGCGGCATGATCAAGTGCTGAAAGCAGTTGCAGAGATGGTAGCCTCAGCCTGCAAACACCATCGCCCAACGACAATCATCACCTTTATCAAGGCTGGAGAGAAACACATCCCACAACCAAGATCAGCAACTGGCCTACTTGCTTCAGCCTCCGACGAAACTGAGAGTTGATCTCGGCAAGCAGCTACAGTTTCCAGAACACATCGCCTCAACAACCCTCCATCCAGACAAGGTCATTTTTTTCTGATTCCATCAAACAAGTGATCATGGTAGAGCTCACTGTACCCTGGGAGGATCGTACGGACGAAGCCCAAGACGTTTCAAGCACCAGGAGCTGATGGCGCAATGCAGCAGGCAGGGTTGGAATACTGCGGTGAGCCTGTCAAGGTCGGATGTCGGGGCTTTGCAGACCAGTCACTCTGCAGAGTCTTCACAAAGCTGGGGATAGTGGGGCTGGCAAAGAAAAGGGCCTTCAAATCTATCACCAGTGCCACAGAGAGAGCTACTAGGTGGCTCTGGCTAAGGAGGGAGGTCCATGGTCAACTGCTGCTGGGATGCAAGCCAGGGACTGATCACCTCCGGCTGGGTCACCTGGGTGAGGGTGTCTGATATTTGAAAAGACCCGAAACACCCGACAATCCCAGGATACATCACTGACGACAAGGCAAGCACTGCTGCGTCCTGCAAAACCCCCTTCATCCAGGTGAAATACCAAGTTTTTAGGGAGTCCCTTCATGCCCAAGTGGGTGCAGGTTTATGCTTCAGCTATGTCCTGGTGCCTTCTGGATCCAGTCAAAAATCTGAGGTGTTGCAGCTCATTGACTTTGGACCTTCTCGATAAAAGTGACCTAAAACTACTGCTGGAAATATAAACACAGTAATTCAGTATAACTTTGTTCACACTTTAAACTGCAACTTGATCAGTTCAGAGGTTACTGGGGAAATAACAGAGGAGATGGGAAGAGGGCAGCATTGCTTTTTAGACATATAAAGGGACAATCCACCCCAAAACAGAACTAGTTATGTTGTTCCCACACCCGTATCCTGTGAGAAGTCTTTATCGTGAATGATAATCTAAACTTTGAAAATAAGAATTTAAATTCTTCACAGAAGGGAACAAAATGTTAAGATATAGGCCTTCCGTTTTTCTTAAATAAGTTTCTTACACCCCTTAAAACCAAGAAGGCCTTGTGACCCCCCATGAAGCTTTGGTGGCCCCTGATGGGGATCAGAAAACCAGTTGGGAACCAGTGGCTTAGTTCACTCGCCTATCAAACAGTGCATACACATCATAAGTCCTGCTGTCACCCATTTAATGGTGCCTTTCTGAAACATTCCAGTTTGTAAAATACAGTAAAACTCAAAGGACACACAAGGGGGGTTCTAAAAGTTTAGGATAGGGGGAGCGCCAGGTTACAGGTTGTTAATTCCTGCAGTGGGAAAGCACTTTAAGTTTGTTTGACCAAAACTGGTCAATCAGCTCAAACATTACACCTGGCAGTTCTGCTTCAGGGTGGACAACAAACAGAAGCTACACCTGAGTAGGGGGAGTCAGTTAGTTTGCAGTATCATGCTGAGGCAGGAGGTGATAACCTGTGGTTGACGCCCTAACTTTAATTCTGACAGCTCCACGGCTTCACACCTGTCAGGTTATGACACTGAAGGTACTGTGGCTACAGTCAAAAGGTTCAAGACAAACATTGATTTAGAGCCTTACTATGATGAATGGAACAAATTTAACCTCTTAGCTTGCATAATACACAGAGGACAGAGATCCTTTCTCCTATCAGAACACATTTTAGCAGGCACTGCTGCCAGGTGGAGGGAAGTGATAATGATGGACAGGATGAAAGCTCGTGATCCAGAGGGCGTGTAGGGAGGATGGGCTGCCATCACCACGGCCACTGCAAAATTTTAAGAGGTACAGAAGCAGGGAATGGCTGAATGTGTCCGGTATGTACCACCATCGGTTCGTTCAGCTCATCTGAACGCTGTAGACAGTCACAGAGAGGATGCAAAGTGCCACCAAATGTTGTTTTTTAAACACACACATACACAGCACGCACAAACAAAAGACTGAACCACATCTTGGTATAAGATGTGAATGAATAAATCCAACATCAGTGAGTGTTTGGAGAAAACAGCACTAGAGAGGTAGAGAAAGACAGAGAGAGAATATCAACCCCTGGAGACCTGCAAGAACTTTTTGTGTTTGTTTTAATCAGCTCTGTGGTGCAGATGGTTGGGGTTTCTTCTCATTGATCTGAACCATATCTGGCAAAAGCTCTACACTTAAACTAGATGTGACAATACAAGGATGAAGTCCAACATGGTTGTAAACTGAGGATCTCACCACAAACGCACTGCACCAGAGTTCGTTTGTAAGCGGACTGAGACCACCTCTTCAAGAAGGTCTCGGTCCGGTTGTTTTGGTGCACACCTTAGTGTGATTGCTGTGTTCACACCTGCCCAAACACACTGCACTTAGGGAGCAAATGAACCTGAGTTTGATTGAACCAAACCAAACAGGGCAGGTGTGAAAGCACCCTAAAAAAACGAAAGAAACACAGCCATGACTTGCTAAATCACAACCAATTTAGTTGTTTGCTGGTCTTGGACAGTGGTCTGCAGCTTGATAGGTATAGTAACACGCCATCAACCATCCCCTCCACCTCCCAATGATGAAATCAGCTTACATGTTACATCACTTTAGAAACGTTGATATAAAACATGCAAATGTAGCATATTCAGGGTTTGCAGAAACGTACATTTTCTTCTGGCGAATGGACTGGCATTTTGGTAGCGATTAAAAAAATGGCAAAGTAGACGCATTGAAAAAGGCCTCTATAAAATGTTTCTGGATGGAATTTGTCCGTTCAAAATGTACATTATCCCTAAATTATCAAAATAAGAAATGAACAGGGGGATGGGTTTAGTTTGGAGTAACAGCAAACACCATCACCAGCAAATCTAATGTAGAGCAGATCAGAAATGAGGGAAGCTATTTACTAAAACATGATCAAAATAACTAGCAATAAAGGCCTGTCTGTTGACCTGAACTGCAGAGACCAAGGCCTTTATAATAAACTTTACCATTTGAGAAGCTTCTGTGAGTTAAATATAAATTACTTTAAACTGTTGTTCATCCAGAAATACTCTGTCTGGTTGAAAAGGTCACATCTCAAAGAAAAAAGTGAGTTACTATAGATAGTTGAGAAAACTACAGGAAAACCCCACCCACCTACAATTTACAGACAGATAAAACAAACACAAAAAAGTTTTTGCTAGCAGTTGTTGAATGACATGTGATCGCCACACACAGAAACACCATTTCCTTTTGTCCTATCTGTACCGGATACTGTATCATTGCATCCCTGACTTGATATCTAAATATGAAGAAGATGCCTTCAACAGTTTGTGACTTTTCTTTACCTGATAAAATTTCTCCCTAAAGTATCCCTTTTATGCATCATTATCATTTATCCTTCGGACTAAAAAGTTTATATGCTAAATGCCCTTCAAAAATAAGCAATCAAATTTAATCCAAAATGTTGAGGTATCCCTATCACTTCCTGTTGTGTATCTTTGGCTTGTCATAAACTCAGGGACTCAGCGGGTCATTATTTTTGTTAAAAAGCAGCTTGGGGACTTTGCATGCATCTTCATCAGTATGAAGACAGATGAGGAGGGTGATGGTGCTTTTGGAGGAGGAGTTTTGTTTTAGTGGGAAGAGAGCATGAAATCAGGTGAACCAGAATGAGTTCAGTGTCTTAGTCAGGCAGGAAGGAAACCAAAGAGAGGAGCAAACAAAACAGGCAGCTCCCTTTCAATGTCATCGACTCAGCAGCTCACACTTCTGTTCCAGCACTTTGAAAATGGGTCTGAGGGCTGATGGGTAACATCTATAAACATTTAGCAGAGGATCTACTTTTTTTTTTAAATTAAATCAGACTTTGAGACATTACCAAATCTACAAATCATGGTGTTCCTCAAGGCTCCATTCTTGGCCCACTGTTCTTTGCAATATCATGTTGTACGGGCTCAGTGAGGTTATATGGAACCAACAGACTGAATCACTGACGTCACAGGAACAACAACAGTCACTTCCTGGTAAACAAGTGGCAATTGATTGAGCAATTATGGTTGTCATTTTTTAGCCATAACTGTAGCGTCTTAAGATATATATTTAAACAAGGTGGTCTGACCTATCTGATGTTGCTCTGCTATAATCTTTGATTAACCAAATCTACCGGCACAGAAACTAAGAGAAGACGGGTTTTAGCTACCTAAAAAGACCCACCTAAGAGGCCCTGATCACAAATAAAGCTTTTTGCAGGTTGAAAAATACGAGACGCACCGCACTGCCTTTTTTTAATTTCTAAACTTCCCGTGTAATCAATCTATGGTTTATTTATCTATTTTAGTTGTTGGATTTCATTTTGTTTTTGAAATGTTTTAGTATGTAGGTCTAAACGGGATAAAAAATAACATTAGACTGACATTATCTCCCTGTTTATTACCAAAGTGCAGGGTGAATGTGAGCCGCTGAGTGGATGTCTGTGTTTTCACTGCTGTTCCCACAGTTTGCTCCTCTCATCTCAGCTCAGTACTTTCTGGCTGAGCTGCAAATACAAGAAACCTTTTTTTTTTTTTTTAAACAAAAACTATTCAAATTTTATGTCTCTTTATCTCAAAGTACATTTAAAACCTCACACTGATCTTGAATCTTACACTAAACTACTGGCATCTGACACCACTTTAAAGGACCATACCACAGTTTTTTCTGAGATTTGAACTTGATGTTGGTCGAAGTTCATTTCTGTGAAAATCAGAGCTTCAAAATTGCTGCAGGGAGATAATCCATCACAGTCAATTTTTAGTTGTCGAAGTCTTTTTTTTCCAGTGCAAAAATGATCTGATGATTAAAATGATGATTAAAGATTATTAGTTTCGCCAATACCAGCCGATTTCATTGTGCATCCCTACTAACCGGATTTCATTTGCCATTACTCCACTATATCTTTACATAGCAGATAGTGGTGTGCTGCTGTATTAATGCTCTGAATATTGTATACAGAACCTTCAGGTTATTTTAGAAGCAAAAACATCAAATATTCTCTGGTTCCAGATTCTCTTCTGTGAGGACATGTTGCTTTATATCATGGAAACTTGAGTATTTTGACCTCAGGCTTTAGGAAGATACACTGACATTTTATAAACTTAACAATCTGCCAATTAATCAAAACAATAAAATAATAAAAACAACTGTTTCTGGGCCTCATTTTACAAATATCCCAAAAGTATTGAACATATTTCAATACTGTATATTCAGCAGTAATATAAAGAATGAATAATTTAGAGTCTTAAATATGCTCAATCATTGGTATGGTCCTTTAAAAATAGTATATCGTTGTGCTTTCATTTAATGGTGCAGAAAATCTAACTTTGCAACACATGTAAATGGATGAACTGATTTTTAAAGTTTATATTTGAAGATATTTGAAAGTGTACGCAGCTTAATTCTGTCCATTTTAACTTTTGCAGCTCAGCCAAGAAGGTGAACCTTCTTCTTCCTGCCTCCGGTATTCAGAGTGCATTTTCTCGGGCTTACTGGTGCCTCTAGAGGCCGGTGGTGGAATAGCAGCCCTGGGGTGTAGAGCTCCAAGTCGCACCCGCTGGCAGGGAGGCACATCACCTCCACAACCACCTCCTCCTCCTCCTCCTCCTCCTCCTCACCTCCTCCTTCCTTCTGAGAGGAGTCAGGAGGTCAAAGGAGGGAGGGGGGGCGTGGCAGCATCAGAGGACAAAAAATAAATAAAAGGAACAACAAAAATAACAAAAAGGCACAGACAACAAATAAATAACTACAAGACAGAAAATTATAAATACACATATAACAATAACATACTGAAGGTCCAAAATGAAATTATAACTACACAGAACACACAAAACACCAGGGGTCAGGATCACGCACACGGATTAAACCTTGCCATTCACCATCTGATTTAAAGGTCCAGTGTGTTGGGTTTAGAGAGACGTATTGGCAGAAATGTATCATATATCATATAATAAACATGTTTTCTTTAGTGTATAATCACCTGAAAATAAGAATTGTGTTTTCTTTACCTTAGAATGAGACGTTTATATCTACATAGGGAGCAGGTCCTTGACTATGGAAGTCAACATGTTCACCACCATGATTCTACAGTTGCCCAGTACAGACTATTTTTATTACAGTAATATGTATAGAGCGGACTGAAAAAGCAGTTTATCTGTATCTGAAATATTTAGAATTTATATTATACCACTAATAAGATCAATACTAAGGGTCTGTGTACTGACACAGTTTGTGCTGTATCAATTCGTAAAACGTTAAGTCAGTAGATGTAATTGTTATTATTAAATTCTCAAAAACTAGAATAGTTTCTGTTACAGATTACATCCATGTCTGTGAAAACATGGATGCTACACACACATTTTCCCCGACAGCACGAAAGATCTATACAATCGGCACAGTTTCAGGGTCGGCACCCAAGATTAGAGTCTCCAATTCAGACCAAATATTTCCTCTTAGTTATGACCTTGAATAATGGCCAGAAAAGTGTTTTATGCAAAATATTATGATGTCACAGTGAGGCTGACCTTTGACCTTTTGGATTTAAACTGTCATTGCTTTATCATTTTATGCTGTTAGACATATGAATCTTTTAATTATGGCTTAAACCAATTTTTGTGAGGCCACACTGACCTTGACCTTTAACCTTCGATCAATTAAATCTAATCAGTTTATTCTTAAGTCCAAGTGGACGTTTGTGCTAAATTTGAAGAACTTCCTTGAGATAATGTGTTCACGAGAATGAAACAGACACAAGGTCACAGTGACCTTGACCTTTGACCACTGAAATCCAACTATTTCACTGTTGAGTGAAAGTAAACATTTGTGCCAAATTTGAAGAACTCTCATAAAGGCGTTCTTGAGATAACGCGTTCACAAGGATGGGACTGACGCAAGGTCACGCTGACCTTAACCTTTGACCTATGACCACCAAAAATTAATCACTTATTGTTAAGTCCAAGTGGACATTTGTGCCAAATTTGAAGAAATGACCTTTGAGGCGTTTGTGAGATACCGAAAACATAATGCCTCCTGCCACAGCTATCACCGGCGTGAAGGTATAAAAAAGCTGGTCTTTTAATGACTTTTATTTTTATTTTATGCCCTCAGTGTCAATTAATTCCTTGTGGTATCGTAAATGGTATTGAATATCAACATTTTCCAAGGTGTCGAAATTAGAAAATTCCAGTCTCTTGATAAGGCTGAGGCTGATTTTTGGTGACTCATTCTCCAATCAAATTCAAATCTCCAATCTGTCATGTTAGTCTATGAAGTTAATATAAAATGATTCTCTTTCCTTCACACTTGGAAAAAACGACTCAGCCTAATCTGTGTGCCTGATGTGAGCCCCGATGATCCTAAATCAAAGCAAATACCGTCAATACAAACAAAACAGTTAGACTGCCAACAAAACACCACAGGACAACTACAGCTACTGTACAGATGAAGCCACTGTACAAACCCAACATCTACTGCTGACTGCAGTGCAGCATTTAACTGGCTCATTTAGCCCAGTGTCATGTTAACTGGATTATTTAAAGGGACAGTTCACCCCAAAATCAAATATTTTTCTTCTTACCTGTGGAGCTATTCATCAGTCTCGATTATTTTGGTGTGAGTTGCCAAGTGTTGGAGATATTGGCCTTCTCTCCAATATAATGGAACTAGATATCACTTAGCTTGCAGTGCTCAAGGTGACAAAAAAATGTTCTTTCTACCAAACTACATCAGCCAACTGTATCACTGTGCAGAAGGAATTGTGCAGCTACTCATGGACGAGAGGCTCGTGACAGCGCAAGATTTTAAACATTAATGGCGTCCTCTTCGGCTGAGCTGTAACATTAGCTAGCTTAGTGGTGCTAGGTGAGCTAGCAGTAGATGCACACTTCCTTCTGCATGGTGATTTGGTTGGCGTATGTAGTTCCATAGAAAGAAAATAGTTCCTACATGAAACTGTTCACAACAAGGTCTGTGGATTATCTTGAGTAACCAGGTCATGATTTCTGGAAAGAGACATTGATGTTTTTTAAATGTATTTTATTGGCACTTTGAGCACCACAAGCTGAGAGAAGGCAGACATCTCTACAGCTGATATCTCCAACACTCTGCATCTCACGCCAAAACCGTTAAGATTAGTCTAGCTTGGTAAGAGAGTTGATTCTCCATATCAATAAGATCCCCTGTTTCACTGTTTTATATTTGCCTGTAAATATCAGCAAAACTAGTAAAGATGTAGTGGAACAAACTGTATGTTCATATTGTTTAGCATAAGTAAAGTATCATAACATCTCTGAAAACATGTACTTCAAAAAGCTAAATCATTAGAAGAGGCATCTGTCTGCTAATGGAGGGAAAATTGGGTTTAAACCGTCTAAGAGGTGAAGACCAAAGTAAGTAGGTAAAACACCAAAATATCCTTAAAGGAATAGTTTGGATTTCTTGAAGTGAGGTTGTATGAGGTACTTATCCATAGTCAGTGTATTACCTACAGTAGATTTCAGTCGGCAAGACCCAAGTTTGGAGAAGCAGGCTGGAGTACTGCCACAGAAGGTAAGCAATGTGCTGCTGTGGACGGGGGCAGCAGCAAAACGTATGTTACCACCAAAAAGACTGAATATGAGTTCAAGTGTGCGCTATATTTAGAATGTTTTCAATGCTTCATCTTGCCGTCAGACAGCCCTTTCCAAAGGGCAACTAACCTAAAAGTAAAACTATGCTCTATTCAAAGCCAGACCCCACTGACAAAAACAGTAATTTTACCTTGCTGAACACGTGAGCTGTTGCACTAGTTCGGCCTCAATTAGTTAGTTTGTTTATATTATTTTGTGACTTTGGTGTCTAAAAGTGTTAGTCAGGATTCACCAAAGTCACAAAATAACCGAACAAACGAAATGATGGAGGCAGTCCTAGACCAGCAGCTCCTGTGCTATGTGAAGTAGAATTGCTGTTTTTGTCAAAGGGGTCTGGCTTTGAAGAGAGCATAGATAACTGCTTCAATGTCAGTTCAGTTCTCTGGTGGCTATAATACATTTTGCTGCTGCCCCCGTCCACAGTAGTACATTGTTTAGCTTCTGTGGTGGTACTCCAGCCTGCTTCTCCAAACTGGAGGTGTGCTGACTGCCATCTACTGTATGTAATACACTGACTATACCTCACACAACCCATCTTCAAAAACTCAGAGCTTTAACAAGAAATATCTAAAACAGCTAACACTATGCAACATCACAATCAATTTCTTCTAGTGTGCAGCAAGAGAGTACAGTACAACACTGTCCTGAGCTTCTCATGAGTTCCAAGTCTGTACAACAATATGTTTTAAATATTATTTAATATAATTGTCAGGCACAAAGTTTACAGAGTGACGGACAGAGCACTGACCTGTTTGTCTGAGCGGTCAGCGATGCTGTAGACCAGCGGAGGGATGGAGCCTTCTTTGGTTTTTCCAACATCACTGCGGAAATGTTCACTGGCAGGCAGACAGCTGAGGAACACACACACACACACACAATAAGTCTAAGTCTTTCCAGTACATATGTAGCACAAACACAGTCAGAAAAAATCATGGACGCCTTTTAACGTCAGTGCTTGTACAGCTCCCGTGGCTTTAACTGAGCATGACTCAGAATCAGCAATTTTAAAATAAATTCAAGGACTTTTCAGCACCCTCCCAGGCCCAGTTCCTTCAAATTCAAGGACCCAAAATGCATAGTCTGAGACAGGTTTACCTGGCGGGCAGCTTGTAGATGTAACTGCAGCCGTCTTCAGTCCAGATGATGACTTTATCTGTGGCGATGAACTCTCCTCCGGTCCAGGCCTGGTCGTTGTCACTGGGCACCGAGCAGAGCAACGAGTAGTCGCCTGCGTCAAACACCTGACACACACCAGAAAGAGATATTTATTTATGTAGTACAGCTCGGGCAGGGTCAGACTAGGGCCAAAATTTCAGGTCCATGCAGTGCTTTTGTCCCTGGTTGTTAGTAATGCAGGTTCTTACCCTCCAGTACTTGGAGCAGACGACCAGCAGGCTGCTCTGAGTGAAGGTACAGAAGGAAATACTCTGACAGCCCTGACAGTAGATGGGTTTGGACTCTTCCTCAAAGACAGGGTCCAGGTCCTGAACACACACACACACACAATAAATTAGAGCCTGCGCTGACACACAAGACTGATGTATTTCTTTGATGAACAAACACCCGTTAGGCGGTGTACCTGCATCTTGTTGACCTCAGCTGTGATGATCCAGACCTTTAAAATCCCTGTCACTGACACTGCCACCACCGTGTCCTCTACACACACACAGACACACAGACAGACAGACAGACAGACAGACAGACAGAGAGCCACCGAGTCAAAGTTAGTGCCTCATGTTAGTGTTATGTGATCATTTACATCCAAACGTGGGCTCAGTTTGCACCTGAAGGTAGAGCTAGAGGTGGAAACACCAGTAAATGGAGCAGGAGGTGAAAAATCAGGGACATGTGCTCCGTGCTGGATTATAATCACCAAAGTCTTTTCCAGCTCCTCCTGTGTCTCTCACCTTGTGTCCGGTGGGATCGGATGATGCTCATGGAGCTGATCCAGTCAGGAGAGATCTTGGACACCAGCGAGTACAGGACCTCCAGGCTGGTGGCGTCCACCACGAGGATTTCTGGGTAGTGGCCGTTGCAAAGCAGACGCCCCTCCCTCTCAGTGCCGATGGTGAACTGGTAGAACTGGAGAACCACAGAGGAAATGGAAAGACAACATATTTAAGCCTTCCAGCCTCTCAAAGGGCAAAAACCACTCAATTTCCTGCCATACTTTTAATTTGAAAAATTTGCAGGTATGTTGATTTATATTGACAGTATGACGTGACTTTCTTAAACTGGTGGAATTAGTGCTGTAAAAATATAAATCATGATGAATATACCATGTCATATTACAGTACTTGGGCACCATTTGAGACTGACCTTTTTTTTGTGCTTATGAAAGACTAAGCCAAGGTATGTGTATCTGAATACCAGCTTTGAGGTTTAATATGTGTGAGTGTGTCTTACCTGTATGCCAGTGTGAGCACAGGCCAGCTTGGTGAACTCGATACAGCGTCCATCGTTCACATCCCATAAACACATCTCTCTGGAAACACGAATAAACTGAAGTTAGTTAATTGTAAATGAGTAGGAAATTATCTGCAGTACAAGGGGACCTAATTTTCACGTTCATACTTATATTTTGGGTTTGTGTTAGAACATGTTTTAGATGCTTTAATGCTCAAACACTTTATTTTCCTTTCACCCTCTGTCTGAAACACTCTGTTTTAGCACCTGTCTCTTTAACACCCACTCCCAAAAAAGCCCAGTCTGCTGTGATCGGTCAGTGTACTACTTCATACCAATCGCATGCGACTGCATTTATATTATGAGATGGAAGGCGACCTGTGCAGCTGACAAATCTGCAGCAACTGTGTGATGTCATCATGTCAATATGGACCAAAACCTCTGAGGAATGTTTCCAGCACCTTGTTGAATATATGAATTAAAAAGGGGGTCCAACCTGGCAGTAGTAAGGTGTACCTAATAAAGTGGCTGGTGAGTGTATTTGATCATTACATCTGTACTTAAATCACAAGTCAGTATTCTTTATGTGACTATTCTTAAACCAGCAGTAGTCTAGTTCGGTTCAGAAAACAGCCATAATTCCTGACAGATGTGTGTGTGATAAAAACATACTCACCCGCTCTCTGAAGCGCTGACGATGTACTGTTTGTCACTGCACGCACTGGCTTTAGACAGACAGGTGATGGAGGCTGTGTGACCAAACAACATGGCCCTGGGACAAATCTGAGCAGAAAACAAAAGACGAACAGGATTTAACAAGATTATAAGAAACAAAGAAAGTGGTGGGTGACAAATAATCACAAACATCATCGTCATCATCATCATCATCAGTACCTCCAGCTCAGGTGTCATGTCCCAGAGACAGATCTGACCGTCATGGCAGCCGGTGATGATGGTGCTGAAGTCGTCCATCACCAGCAGACTGCTGATGCAGTGGGTGGGAGCCGTGCGGCCCCACAGCACTATGGGTAGAACCAAGTTGTTCCCCGACATTATGCTGATGTGTCTGGAGAGGAGAGAGAGGGACAAAATGAGACTGACAGACAGAGAGAGATCGATCGATCGATGAGTCCTCTGGGTTTCAGACAGTACTGATTAAGGGAAGTCTGACAATACAGAAGATAAAAATCCTTAAAGTGTTTATGAAATATGAGTGTGATACAAATTGGAAAACCTCTGGAAAGTGCTAGTCAAGTCATGAGTTAGGTCAGTGATACCCAACTTAGATCAAACAAATCTGGCCCATGTACAGTGCCAGGATGCCCCCGAACCATTTTCAAATTCACAGTGAAAATAAATTGATTTACGTTGGGAATTTTTTGGTGCTTTTAATGTAAATGAGATGCCAGAGTGCATTAAAAGCATCAAAACAGAGCCTGGACAACCCAACACAGGTCCAAACTAAGCCCCAAATGTCCTCAAATCCAAAACACCATTGCGTACACCATATCTGCTTGGGACTGCTGCAACTGGCCCCTGGCCTCCTGGCCCCCGGGCAAAGCAAGTTGAGTATCCCCGAGTAAGGTGTACATACTTATACATGAATACACAAGTCTGGTACATGCTCACATTAAAAATTGATAAAGCTACTTCGCCTACAAATGAACAGATTTATGGAGCTGTGGTCAAACTGGATTCCATACGTACGTACAGTCACGGCCACATGTTTTGGTGTTGACAATTTAATAGACCCCCTAAAGGATGCCTGGTCTCCTAACCAGCTTAAAAATTATGTACTTATCAAGAATATTTTCATTCAGTTTTAACAGGATTAGACAAAGTATGTTCACAGTGGATATTAACCTTAAGACATATGTATGATGGGGAACAAAGCTTGAAATCAAATCACAATCCTCCCCATACCCTAACCCCGAATAACAGCCGCAATATCGTCAGTAGAACGGTCCACCATATCCTGAATAGTGCTACAAAAAATGACAGATGAAGTGAAAGTCCGGCTCAATATTAAAAGAGAGGGGGAGATGCTTATGTATAAGGCAGGGTCAGAATGATGGGGTACTTCATCAGAGTGTACACTGACGTAAAGCACCAAGTGGAAACAAACATTAAATCCTCAGTTTAACTGGCAGCTCTGACAGTACTTTAGAAAGTGGCCCCAAACCTTTTGGAATTTTTTATTTGAGTTACTAATTTAGTAGCGAATCTTTTCAAGATTAAGGCAGGACATAATGTCCGTCAGCCATTGGGCATGGGTGGGCAGGGCAGCATCCCTCCATCTGATTAGAGCTGCCCGTCTGACCAGCAGAGAGGCAAAAGACAGTTTGCAGCATTGTCTCGGAGTCAGGTGTACATCACGTTCTCTGGTGGTGCCAAAGAGGGCGACCAGGGGGTTGGGTTGCAGGTTAAAGTTCAGGATAGAGGATAAGGATTGGAAAACGTCCTTTCAGTATTTTTCAAGGCTTGGACACGTCCAGTACATGTGAATAAGCGAAGCCTCATCACTTGAACACTTCAGACCAGTAGGCTCTGTGCACAACCTTAAACTGTAATAGACAGTGGTGGGTACACAGAGAGATGATGATTATACTGTCAATGTAAAATATTAAAGAAACTTCATAGGATACACACTGTTTAAAAAGAGGATAATGAGGAAAGAAGGTCTGAAGTCACACAATATTCTTTGTATCTGCAAGTATATAAATATACTGTTGTTTTTGTGATTGTTGTCTGCTTGCAATTAAACTTCTAATTAGAGATGGGTCACATCTTTCAGCACAGCGAATCACTCTCGAAAATGTATTTTGTATTAGAAAAATCTTATTGAGCTAGGAGGGACAGCCTGCGTCACTATGATGAACAGTTAATATCAGCCGTATAGTTCTGGTAATCTTTTAACACTAACACGTCCACTGCACCTGAAAATCATAAATGATATATTTACAGTTTAAAATACACAGTGTGCTTTAACATGTTGGCATCATCTTGGTCATATATAATCCTGCACACTGCATATACTGTATGAAGACATTATATTATTGCATATTTGTCACAATTCATTGGATCAGATCTTCAAGCAAATCTGAGTGAACACAAAATGCAGCTTGTATCATTTATTTAAGGGGGGAAATAACCTATAATGGGAGCTTTGATGTTCACAGCTGTGTCTCTGTAGGAACTGTGTGTACCACTGAGAGAAATTAAGCATGCTAAAGATGCTAAACACATAGCATGCCACGCTAGCATGCTAATACGCTAACGTTTAGCATGTTATCCCGTTGTTACGTGTTAAGAATAATATAGCAGCATGCTGACATTAACATTACTACAACCTACAGGTCTTGTCAACCCGCTATATTACCGCATTGGTCGTGTCGTACCTTCAGACTGAATGAATAACGTTACACCGTCAGTGAGTCACGAGTCACTGCTCTGTCACGAAGACAGCGACAGAAAACAGCAGTGACCCTTTAACAGAAATAAATACCACACAGTAAACACTCTGCCATCGAAACATCATCAGTTTGTGTGTTTTCACGCTACATCTGGATGATTAACCTTGGCGTTATGTGCAGGTGTGCAGGCTGCACAGCAACGTTTAAAGGGGCGTCCATTTAATTCAGCTGCACAACAGTCACTGACACCTGGGAGACACCCTGCAGCAGATAGCCCTGCCGACATTTTACCTAAAAGCTACCCATGTCTCATTATCAGACGTTAGAGGACACATTAACTGTGATATGTGTGACGCTAACGCTAAATTATACCTGCAATGTCGCGACTTCCGGGTTAGCGTAACGGCTAACGGAACCAAAACACAGCGATGAAAACTGAAATTAAAACTCTAAATACGAACCACAAGCGGTCCTACTGGAACATTTCCCTCTGAAAGAAGGCTTGTCGACGGACGGTTCCCTCCGTGGCGGATAAAAACAGAAATTATCCTCAATTTCGGCTTGTTTGTAGCTTCTTGTCTCACCGACAAACCGATCTGTTCGGCTAGCTGATCACCTGATAGCTGAGAGCCGCTTCCGGTTTCAGGACTTCAAAATAAAATCATGCAGTATTCCTTTTTCTAGAAAGAGCACACTAAATATTCCTCGTTATTTGTAGGAGTATGGGTGTTTTTTATAGTAATTATACTGACAAAATAACCACAAATATCTTTTTTAATTCCCTCATTTCTACATTATGGAGACAGACTTGTCTCAATATTATTTGTGTGAACAATTTGATTGTGTGTAAAACACCTCCCACAAACACACACAAAAACTAAGAAAAGAAACTAAAACAGACCTGCAAATACAAAAATATATTTCACAAATGCCAAAAAAAATCTGTGAATACATTTAATTATTAATAATAAATCAAAAACATTTTTGAACATCTTCCTAACCCTTCCCAACAGATATTTGTGAATCCAGTTTTTATTTATGAATCTCAAATTTATGCTTACAGATTTGCATTTATGCATAGTCTGTATCTAATTTGTTTGTGTATTTGCATATCTGTTTTATTTGCAAAATAGTTTTGTGCATTTACAAAACTTTTCTGTATTTGTGGAAGTTGTTTTATATTTACAGATTACACATTTGCACACGGATTGTTGATCTCCTCACACAAATAATATTGAGACAAAGCTATCTCCATACTGCACCTATTTTTTGATTTTTGAATGCGAAAGTTCACCAAAAATAAAATTCAATTTAAAAGGCAATAATGATAATCATTATTTATTATTAGTATTAGTATTAGTAGTAGTAGTAGTAGTGTATTTTTTATTTTAATCTTTATTTTTCATTTTTATTCTTATTTTTTTTATGACTTCGATCCACTGAGGAACACTGTGAGATACAGCTGAATCTGCTTTTATTTTGAAAGTTTACTGAGCAAATGTCTTGTCTTGCTTGATGGATTTTCAGGCCACACAGTTGGTAAATAATTTAGCTTGTTTGTGTTTGTCATCGTCTGTCATTACAACATTACTTTACTGTTTCTAATTTTTTTTAATAGCTGTTGATAATTGTGGTCAAACGTAATGCTTTGATGTGACTTGATTGCCTGTATCGTGCAATTTCAGGGACTGTGGAAAAAGCCAATGTCCTAACCAGATTATGAGAGGCAAGCCAGAAAATGTCCAACAAAGAGAGAAAGCATGGGAATACGTTTTATTTCTATTAATTGATTAATTGATTGATTTTAATGACAAAAAGATTTTTTTTTTTAAATCTGGTAAACAATAGCAGCATATATAGACCAAATAAAAGCAATGAAAATACATATGAAGCATATAAAACAGAGTAACTTTTATTTTTCTCCATGGTTACAAAGAGTTATGACAGTTTGTGACCCGGTGGCAAAGCAGTGCACTAAAATATGTTTCTGAAAACATTTGAGGTGAGAAATAGGCAATGCAGTTTGCCGAGCTGGTGGATTCCTGCAAATGCCAGAAGGCAGAGGGACGTGATTCTTTCCACAGATCATCAGTCTCATGTAGGCCATGGATAGTGACAGTTTCAGCAAATATGACAAAAAGTTATTTTTAAAATCACAGCTTTAACAAGCAGCCAATCTAACCTGAAGAAAAGAAACCAAAGTACAATTACAAACCTCCCTGACTTAGCCACACAGGAGGAAACAAGGTTAACAGAACAGGCAGCCCAACCCTACCAGCTTCAGAAGAACAGAAATATCAGTATGGCGAAGGCTACAGTCAATCTGTGTGCAGAGATGCAGGAGATGCACCTTTCTTCTGCCTCAAGCCAACGCCTCCTCAGCTCTAAATACACTGGCTGTGACCTGAGACAAGCCAATCACCAGAAAGACGGTGTCTGGTTCTACTTATGCCCACCTCGTCTTCGAATACATTAGCATACTTTGCGCCCCAGACATACACACTGACATAAGGAAGACACTTCTTTCAAAATACACTTCTGTTCTCACAGGAAATTTAGCGTTTACAACCAGTCTCTGTCCAAATAAACGCACTGCGTCGGTTCAACACCCCAATTTTTTTCTTCAACAACAAACGCATGTGGTTGGGTTTAGGCAACAAAAAACATGTTGTAAAGTTTAGGAAGCAACGACAGGGTTTGGCTTTATAATCTTACAGGACGTGAACACCGCTCTCTCGGTTGAAAGTAGGTGTTTGTTGAACCCCTCTCGCCTGCACAAGTCGGACTTTCGCTGTCTTAACTTCCGTCCCTGTCCTGTCACGTTTCTCCCTGATGCTGCCGGGCACCATTAAACTATAACAGCAACATATCATGCAGACGTTAAAGGATGCCTTTACTGGACTGGATCAACTTTTAAAAACTGTTGTTCACATCAGTCTCTTAGACCAATTTACAGGGAGAAATAGGGTCCAGGTTGAAAAATGCCTAAGTTATCCTTTAAGCTGTTTGTTTCGTCTGTAACAAGACTGTAAGAATACTAAGTGTTGACTTTTCTCAGTTCTTGCTGTTTTGAAGTATGGTCCTTGAGTTGGATCTTCGATGTTTTTGTAGCCTATGCCTGGTGTTTTTATTTATCAACTTATTTTTTATTATTCTTATTAATTTATATACATATCTCCCCTTAGTCTGTTTTATTTAGTTTTTTCCACATCTTCATCAAGCTTGACTATAATTTATTTTATTTTATTTTACTTTATTTTAATCCTTTTTTATTTTTTATTTCATTTTTTTCTCTCTTTTAATTGTTTTTATTTTATTTTATGTTATGTTATTCTATTTCATTTAATTTAACTTTATTTATTTTGTTTTATTACTTTTTATTATTTTTTTATTTCATTTGATCTTTTTTAATTGTTTTTTTTATTTTATTTTATTTTGTTATTTCATTTTACTTTATTTATTTTATTTTATCACTTTCTCATTTTTTATTTCATTTTATTTCATTCTATTCTACTCTATTCTATTTTATGTTATGTTATTCTATTTTATTTATTTTACTTTATTTATTTTGTTCTATTACTTTTTAATTTTTTTTATTTCATTTTATTTTTTTAATTATTTTATTTTATTACTTTTTTGTTTTGTTTTTATTTTATTTCATTTTATTTCATTTTATTCTATTCTATTTTATTTTATGTTATTTTATTTTATTTATCTGGGTGCCTAAGGAGCAGCGACCCCCCCAGAGGCCAAATCCTAGAAACGCCCCTGTTAAACGACTTCGTCGCTTTCCACACTAGACATCCGGTTTCCCTTTCTCCCTTCAAAATAAAAGCCCGAATTACTATGTTTGAAAGACGATATTACTGATATACTTGCCTATTCTTCTTTTGTTTGTTCTTTACATGTTTTACATGTCGTGTCATCCTATATTTTATCTTGTCATTTTGTTGTTTTGCTAAAACAGACGCTTGTCATTCATCTTCTTGCACTTTCAGTAGCAGACCAACCGGAAGTCTTATTGTTGTTGTTGCTAGCTCCTCACCCGCGGAACTTGACTGTCGTTTTCCGGTCGCGACTCTGCACGTGTTTAGCCACACACTGAGGATTTAGGACAATTTTACCGCCGTTTAGTGTGTTTTTGGCTTCCCTGTTTGCTTCAAGGTGTAACAGGTGTAGTCCGAGGTGCTGAGCGCGTGTCATGATGACCGGAAGAGGAGAAAGGTGTTTATGGGTGCTAGCTAACAGCGGGGGCCGGGGAGCTAACGTTAGCTGAGCCGAGGAACAACATGTTCAGACTTGTTCCCAGACACACTGAGAGGGCGCAGGAAGAGCAGCACACACATCAGTAGACACCCGGACAGTTGCTTAATAATCATTAACGACACATAAGATGGATTATCAGTTCCCACAGCAGCTGTTTCCCTCGTTTTATAACTGCGGACCTCCGGACTCGGTCCTAAAGCACAGCGCCGGGAGCTGGGGCTGCTACGACCGAGTCAGACCTCAGGTGGGTCAGCTGTCAACTCAGCGACACACACTCATGTCAGTGCATGGATGAGCCAAGCCAGCTTCAGTTATGACTGTATTTATGTATAAACTGTCTCAAAATCAAAGCGCAGTTATTTATTTATGGTGCTTGCTGTTAAAACCTAAACCTAATGTGCAGTTATTAACCACAAATTCAATTTCAAACAATTATTTTAACCACTGTGGAGGGACTGTTTTTATTTTTAATAAACCTGCTGGCGGGTTTGAAGGCATTTTATGCTGAAATTTGTCAAATTAAGACCATTTATTACAGCAAGATACTTTAATATTATACAGTTTTCTAATCTCTTCATGTTTGTACTTGTCTGTACCGCTTTTATTCTGTTTTATATTTTTATTTTGTACAGCACTTTGGTCAACTGTGGTTGTTTTTAAATTTGCTATATAAATAATTTTGATTTGATTGAATATAAACCTAAAAAAAAAGTCTGATTTTAAATTTTCCAATGGCCCTTGTGTGACCATGGCATTTGTTATCAAAATCACTACGTTTTATATATTATTTAAAATTTTGCAAGAAATAAACCACTTGCGACAAAGCCTGAAAAATAAATAAATAAATAAGAATAAATTCCGCGCTGCTGCATGCATGACAGAGGTGACAAACCAAGGCTTTTTTTTTTAACCCCAGGATTTTATTTCAAACTTTTAATTTTTCTTAAAATATATGGTTATTCATGGTGGAGGAAGGGTCACGTATTTTCCACCAGTCACTCAGGGAGACTCGAGATAAAATATCTATAGCTTCAGGTTGGGTCATGATTAAAATTCGTAGGTCACCCCTTTCTCTGATAAATGAAATATACTTCCTTATATTAAATGATAAGCTATTGTTAAATTTAGGGATGCATGATATGGGATTTTTTTTTCCAATATAGAACAACTTGTTTGGCCTATAACTGATAATGATATCGATTTATCCACTTTTTCCCCACTCCTGCCGGCAGGTTTGTAAGGCATGTTGTCATTAAAAAATGCTGACAGAAAACTATTTATCATCGCCAGAAACTGTTATATAAACCTAAAAAAATATTGTCAGATTTTAAGATTAAAATTTGGCACAAAATATGCACCAAACCCTGTATAAATTTATCAATAAACATAATTCTGCACACCTGCATGCAAGACAGAAGTGAAAAACCGAGACTTTTTCAACCCCAGGATTTTATTTTCAACTTTTATTTTTTATTTTCTATTATGGTTATTCACTCAGGGAGGCTCAAGGTAAAATATCCATAGCTTCTGAAAGGGTCATGATGTACAAAAAAATAATAATTCTAAAGTCAGCTCCTTTGTGTGATAGATGAAGTACAGTTCCTTATATTGAATAATGAGCTATTATTAATTTAAGGGATGCACGATATTGGATTCTTTGCCGATATCAGATATGCTAATATAAAACAACTTACTTGGACACCATATTATACACACGGACTCTTTTTGTGACGGCCCACCAGCAGATGGAGTCTGGAGATATGAAATACTTTTAAATGTGTAGTCATTGTGCCAGTTCTGATGCTTCATTTTAAAGCTAATATTGGCTGAAAGGGATGACATGTCGATGTTATCATGCATCCCTAGTTAATTTTATTTTCACTCAGGACTCAAATAATAGAGAATAGAAAAGAATCAAGTAAAACCACTTGAAACTTCTGGACGCCCAGTTCTGTCAATAAAAGAAACAAATAATTATAATGTTATGCATGATAACACAAGTAAAATAATACTCAACTCAACTACTCAATACACAACCTGTCATTTTTATAATGTCTAACATTGATTGTATTTGTGGTTTCAGGGCAGCTCTGGTCCTCTCTCCAGCTGGACATTCACATCCAGACATCAGGCCAGAGGGGAGACGTGGCGTCACACTGAGCCGGTACCGCTTCCTCTCCTGTCCCCGAAAAACTGTGAGTCCCTGACAGCTGGTTTTACCTCTCTGCAGGTCATTCACAGCTCAGACAGCGGTCCCTGTTCACCCTCTGGGTCCGGTCTGCAGTGCTGAGACTAAACACCTGATGTGTTGTACTCTAAGTAAAGATAAATGACTAATGAATCAGTGAGATAACACACAAATCTGTTGCTGTTTTCTTTTTCTATATTTATTAAATCCTCTCGGAGAATAGTGAAAATTCAGCCTGTTAAAATGTCATACAAACATATGAAAACTGTATACACCTTTCCATTTGTTTTCTGTATTATGTGACAGTTAGTGATTGCATTTGTTTCACATATTTTTGTAAACATGTTTTCCAGCTTTCCTCTGGCCGTCGACGCCTCCAGATCCACTGGACTTCACAGAACATGTGAGTGTGACAGTTCATTTCTACCCTGGCACTTAACAAGCCCAAATTAATCAGCACAGTAATCAGACCATCACATACTTACATAGTCCACCGTTTTGTGGTCAAACTTATCCATCATTGTGTCTCAGTATTTATCCATGGTAACAGTCAGGACAGTTACATGACTTTAGAAAAAATCAATTTATTGTGTTAGTCTGACTGAAACCAAACTTTTAAAATACGTGTAAACATGTTCGACTAAAATTGCACTAAATCAAATTTCTCAAAGTCGGACTAACACACCCAGATTATGTGACTCCTGCATGTATACAGTCAATCAGACCTAAAATGGCCGAGGCGCTCTGAGCATGCTCCACAGTTTCCGCCCCGGGCTTTGACCGAGGCGCTCTGAGCATGCTCCACAGTTTCCGCCCCGGGCTTTGACCCTGAAGTCCAATAGCATTATATGTGTAAGAGAAGAAGAAGCCGGTAACAACATGGAGAAATCTACATCCAGAGCCGTGACTTTTTGGACGGACCAAATGTACAGAGCTGTAAAGTTGTCCACCATGGTACCAGTTAGCAGCTAGCTAACTGTAGCTAACTTGTTTGTTCATTGTTTGGTCTGTGACGTAATAGGTCAACAGGAAAAAGGTCCAATACTAACAAGCTGAAAGGGGGCATATCTCCACCTATCGTAGAGGAGTCGCACATACTTGGCTCAATAAATGGATTCCCCTCCCGTGCTTGTATACTGGGACAAGGACAGTAGGCCAGTTAAATGGCCCAGTTAAGCTTTAACCATATCTATTCTCAACTTGTGAAGTCTATAAACATGATTTGTATTTAGATGCAGAACTTCTTCATGGACCACTGCCAGGACGCCTTCGGGTGCATGGGTGAAATCCTGAGCAGCAACTTCAGCTTCAAAGACGGAAGGAGAGAGGTGAGATACAAGAACAGAGTCTCTGTGAAAAGACTGTTTATGAATGTTTGAATACTTGTCAGATGAAATAAACAATCTGCCGACATCAGTTTGGCAGCTTTATGGTGTTTTTGAATTTTTGTGACGCAGAAATATCGCAAGAATTCAATCCACATGTGGAAGCTGAAAAAATTCCTCGACGCGCTGAAGTTTAAAGTGTGAGTGGACCTGACCAATCAGTGAATAATCTCCTGTCGTCTGATTGGTGTTTTTATTTCGGCATGTCGCATCTTTTGTCCAGATGTCCGCAGCCGTATTCCTGCGGGACGCTGGACAAGTACAGCGCCCTGCTGTCGGACGTGGTGCCCTCCGTGCCTCCTGAGCTGCTGGGTCCTCTGCTGTACGAGGAGCTGACAGAGCAGAGAGACCGCATGCTGTTCTCTGAAGGAGCCACAGGGGGCGCTTTGGCCTTTGTGCCCTTCTCACAGAGCGGCAGCGACTCTCAGCGCGGCTGCCTCCTCTACCCCAGAAACCAGGGACTGGACTGCCTCAGTATCCTGCACACCACATCGAATAATGACAGATATTTAAAACCAGTAGGTTGTTTAAAGGGACAGTTCACCCCAAAATCAGGAATACAGAGACCATAGAGATGTCTGCCTTCTCTCAGCTTGTGGTGCTCAAAGCGCCAAAAAAATACATTTGAAAAACTCAACATCAATGACTCTTTCCAGAAATCATGACCTGATTACTCAACATAATCCACAGACCTTGTTGTGAGCAGTTTCATGTAGGAACTATTTTCTTTCTACCAAACTACACACGATGAGCAGCGCTAAATTCAACCTGCGTAGTTGTCCCTCCATTGTGACATTAGAAAGTGTCACATTTATCTTGCAAGTGTACTCTTCTTCTTTTTTTACTTCCTGGGGGTGAACTGTCCCTAAACATGCATTTCCTTTGTGATACAAAACAATAAGTTGTGAGGTAGATGTGAAGCAGAGTGGTGTGTTTCCCCTGCGTTGTGTCTCTGGTCCTTAACGCAGTACCTCAGACTTCCACAGAGTGGAGCTGCAGCACCACAGAGGAGGTTCCTCCTGTGTGGACGCCGGCAGCAGCGACCCGTTCAGCTTCCAGCTGAAAGGCCCCGTCAGACAGATCAGCGCCGTCTCTCTGCTCAACGACTGTAAGGACGAGAAAGTATTATTTATTTAGTGTTACTTTTAGCAGCAATTTTACATTTAGCATCAGTGTTTAGTTTTAATCACATTTTAGTTGTTTTTTATTCTTAATTTTAGTCCAGTTTTTGTCTAAGTAAAATCATTATATTCAAAACATTTTGTCTCTTTAAAGGAAATAGTTCCATCTCGTCAGCGAAAACAAGACAAACATTTCGTCACAGTTTTTATTCTCAGAGATCTATTTTTAGCTCGTCAACGTCTCATCTCAGTCGTTGAATAAAGTTTTTGTTGGTCTGTTGTTTGCAGGTTGTGTTGCAGTGCGGTCAGATCACCTGTGTGGCGTTTGGAGGTTCAGTGAAAGAGACGAACCTCGTCTGCTGCAAGTTGTCAACACCAGAGAGGTGGCGACCTGTATCAGCGTCAGGTGAGCGATCAGTAGGCGTCGACACTGCCGCAGCAGGTGTTCAACTCCCTCTGCAGCCCTGAGGGTTGGAGACAGGAAGTTCTGAAGTGAAGCTGTAACAGAAACGTCTGCTGTGTGTCAGTCCTCATGTTTTAGGTGAAGTTCTGGTGGCGAGTGAGAGCGGAGCGGCCAATCTGTGGACTGTCGGCAGAGGGTGAGAACGGTTTCACTGATTCTTCTCACAGTTACGAGTTTTATCTGTATCAAGTCTGATGAAAGTTAAAGTGACGCTCTGTGTCATCAGGATGCAGAAGGTTCGAGAGGAAGACGACAACCTGTACTTTAATGCCAAGTCGTCGTGGAGATGGTGCGAGTTCTCCGCCCATCCCAGGGTGATGCTGTACGCAGACAGGACGGGGGTGGAGCTCACAGACATCAGGGTGAGACCATAGACTGAGGTGGTTGTCTCAGTGTTTTCTCAAGGTTTTGGAGTGAGGGAAAAGATATCCATTTTCAAAAATATCTGTTACGTTGTGTTCACACCGGGCGTGAAGAAAACTATTCACGCAAGGGAATTACATTTAAAGTCAATGTAAGGACGCGATTAGAAGCAAATTCCTTCCTGGCGGCATGATGGATGTGGTGGACATGAATTAAGTGGCACGAATAAAGCGAGTAGTGCGATTTCGTGTCCTACACTTATTTGCGAGAGTGACCGATTTGCGCAGTGATAGCCTACTAACAATGAGATCTTCTGGGGACGAGCGGAAGTTCATTCATCAACTCAGCAATTTCATGCGCATATGACGCAAGATGTTCACGTGTATGAACCAAGTCAACACAAAATGTTGTAGCGTTCACACTTGCGTGAGTAACGCAAAGCAAAAATCACATTAGACTAACTGTGAAACTCCTTATCCTCCCTCCTCTCTTGCCTTTTCCTTTCTCTCTGACGCTCATGTCTCATCTCTCTCTACTTTACCCCTCTGACCCATCCGGTCCGTCCTCTTCCTCCTCTGTCCTCCAGGTGAGTCCTGCCTCGAGTCACACTCTGTTTCGTATCAGCAGCACTCCGGAGTGTCGCAGTGGGGAGAGACTTATTCTGTCCAGATATCTAGGAGACATCCACCCGTTCCACCACCTCATCACCACACAGGTACCTCAGTGTTAACACAGAGTTACACGCAGTAACACGTAGCTCGTCCAGAGTTTGTTCAAACCCACAGAACATTTTACAAATTCTAGTAGAGATGCTAAAGTTTCCAACAACACCAAATATCTCAGACTGATTTTGGGGAAATGTGTCTAAATTCTGCACAAGTAGAATATTTCCATTGCAATGTAGTGCTGCAGTACCTGCCCTTTACCACTAGGTGTCAGGGTTCTCACAGGTGTGTCTGTATGAGGAAAACAAGTCTTCAGGAGTTTTGAACCTCTCTGTCTCTCTGTCAGCACTCGACGTACATTATGGATGAGCGTTTCCCCTGCATGCCCATGATCAAGTGGGATCACATGATGCAGTCGCCGCCCATGTTTTGTCACACTGTTCGTGGCTCTGCGTCCTCTGGCTCTGCAGTGGGCGGGGCTAGGACCACAAAGATCCTGCTGGGGTCCCAGAGCTCTCAGGAAATCATGCTGCTGCAGTACTCAGGTCAGTCGATAGGGGCGGCACGGTACGAGAACATCACGCCGTAACTTTTCTACATGTTACTGTTAAATCTCACAAGTGTTTAAGTGTATTGGTTCCTTTGTAATCTGTGTGTGTGTTCAGGAGGCAGAGTGGAGGCCTGTTCCAGTCGAGGTCCTCCTCAGGCGCTGCACAGACCCAGAGACAGTCTGAAACACCTTCCTGTCCAGATCCCGCACCGCCTGGACACCGCAACCAACAGATTGTCCTCACCTGCTGCAGGTATGGACACTGTGTGTGTGTGTGTTCCTGTGTGTGTGTATGTGTGTGTTTATAAGAGCTTTAGCTGTGTGTGAAAGTGTCCAATCTCAGAGGTCTCAATTAGAGCATAGTAGTAGCATTAGCATGTTGTATTTGTGGGGAAAATGTGTCCAGATAAAGACAAGTGTTTGTCTGTGAATGCTGCGAGTTATAGTGAAGCTGATTTGTGTACTTGTGTTTGAAACTGTCTCTATTAAGCCATGTTTAATGTGTGTTTAATGTGTAAAACACACTGTAACAGCAGAGTGACACAGTTTTGTTTTGTCATCAGGTCTGACGTGTATCCAGACGAGAGGAGGAAGAGAGGCAGGTGGCGAGGAGTGTATCTGTATCCTACAGCTGACGGAGGCGGGAGATATTTTCTACCAGATCCTCGAGCCTGAGCAGCCGGACACCTCCCGACCTCCCGCTGCAGACGACGCACCGCTGCCACAGCCAGCTCTGAGAGAAGCCACGACTTCAGGGAGAAAAACAGCCAAACAGCATCAGCCGCATTCTCAGATGGTTGTATCGGACACGTCGAGCGATGAGGGCGTCATCGGGCCGACTCAGGCTCCGACTGCGCTGAGGCTTGTGGCTGAAACACCTGAGAGGGAACAACGAGTGCAGGACGCCTACCCTGACTCTTCCTCTGAGGACTCAGAGTCCCGAGGGAGAGCTCGAAACCTGAAGCACCTGAAGGTGATCGTCAACGATGATCCAGAGCTGGATCAAGCGAGTGAAGTGGACACAGGTGTGGAAGATGGAAAGGTGGCTGATGATCCTGAGGAACCCGTCAGCGGCTCCGGGAGTTTGGGTTCCTCTGAGAGTCCGACTCCAGTGAAGCTCAGCGACGGCGCTCTTGTCACGTGGAAACACTGGCTCCAGAAATTGATGCACAAGAGTCGTGAGAAGAAGCCCCGCCCACGCTCCCTTCAGCACCTCACAGTTGAAACTGGAGACCTCCTCCACCTGTCTGACGATGGAGCGAGAGATTCGGCAGAGGAGGAGCGTGTGCAGAACCTGAGGCGTGATCTGAGGGCGTGCATGTCAAAGCGCTCGCTGCTGGTTCACAGTGCCACCTCTGCGTCCCTCGGTGCTCAGGACATGGTGATGGTGCCAAACATTGTGTATACAGACGCCTGGACAGATCAGATCAGCCACCGCCTCACCCTCTCCTGGCAGGGGGAGGAGGTGTGGCGGGCGTGGTGGGAGGACCAGCTGGGGCTCAACAGGGAGGAGAAGGTGGAGGCTCTGAGGAGGAAGAGGAGGAGGGAGAAGGAGGCGAAGAGAGCCTCCGGTCGACGCCTGGAACTGTCTGGGAGCTTCACCTCGTCCGTCAGCTACCAGTCAGAGCTGAACGACTTCTCTGATTCGACGGGCTGGTCCTCTGCGGCGAGCCTGGGGGCGTGGTCAGACACAGAAGGTAAGCTGTCTCAGGTGGATGGCTTTTTGGAGAGTGGGACGCCAAGAGCCACAACACCCTCCACCCTGCAGACTGACACTCCAGTCCCCAGACTGACCCCCACAGCTGTTAAAGACAAACTAAGCGACCAGCAGACTCCCAGCAGCTTCCGCACCCTCGCTCTGACCCAGACACCAAAACTTGACCCGACACCAGCCAGTCAGAGGAGGAGCAGACGTCCAGCTGAGGACTACCTCCACTCTCTGTTTGCACCACAGGTAAGAAGAAGGAGTTGTGTCCAGTAACATGTCATCTGAGTCTGCAACTCGGTCACATTGGTCTTTCCCTCCTGGAACAGGGATCCCTCCTCAGTTGCTCTTCCTGAGGTTTGTACCATCTTTCCCCCATTTAAGTCCTTTTTTGGGGGAGTTTGTCCTTATCTGCTGTGAGGGTCCAAAGGACAGAGGGACATCATATGATTTAAAACCCTCTGGGGTAGATTGTGAGTTGTGATTTCGGGCTTTATAAATAAAATTGAATTGAAATCGAACTGATACCAGTACCTGGAATTTGGTACTGTTACCCAACCCTACCATTTTAAGGTACTTTACTTTCTCTGTGACAACAGCAATGTAATTTCAGTCATAAAAAAAATAAGTCTAAATTTCTAGTTTTCAACATTGTTATTAATTTACAACATTTAACACACCGTCACTTAAGCCGGAAACATGGCTTAAGTGACATGAAGTCAGAGTAACGTGAATCTGTACTCTCCAGATTAGTGTTGTCACGGTACCAAAATTGGGACCCACGGTACGATACCAGTGAAAGTATCACGGTTCTGAGTAGTATCACGATACCACAGCGAAAATGAGGCAGATGTGTCATTTGTCATTTATAAAAAGATAAATCACTTTTCTATAATACATCAATGATATTTCAATGGAATAAATTACTTATTGACTTATTCATATTTCAAAAACAGCATCAATCAGTGATTAACATAGGGGGGATCAAAATAAAATAAATAAATAAAATAAGAATCAACCAGCCACCCTCCTCCCCTGACAAGTAAAGAACAGTCCCTTCATAAGTAAAGAACAGTCCCTAAAGTGCGGTGAGGTTTGTGGACCGTTACCTGCCACAAACAGGGGTTAAAGTTCTCCAGCACAGTGCCGGATTTCCGGCGTGGCAAAGTTTCTGTCCGGCACGAGCAGAAGTGCTCTGCAGTGCGAGCATTTCACTAGCATTTGCCCCTAAAAATATATGTATGTGTGAACTGGGGAAATGATTTAGGCGCACAGTGTGCGAGTAACCTACTGTTTACCATAATCGGCATCGGACGTTTTTTCATCGATAACTGATCAAATAAATGTATTTTAAAACTCGCTCCTTTGGCTCTGATACAGCCTCTCCCTCCCTGCCTACAGTCACCACTGCACTGAGCTTTGTAACAATGTCCTGCCTACAGCCCCCTCTGATTGGTTACACGGCACAAGTGATAGCCAATCGACACTGACACCTGTGGAGCGTCGGTAGCGTAGTGGATAGTGCCAGCGCCCCATGTGCGGAGGTGAGGACTCGCTGCAGCGGTTGCAGGTTCGTCTCCGGCTTGCGGCCCCTTGCTGGATGTTGGCCCCCGCTCTCTCTCTATCACCCCATTTCGGTCTGTCCTGTCCATTGGAGGCAAAGGGCCCAAAAAAGTAATCTTTAAAATAAAAAAAAAACAACACACTGATGCCTGTGCATGCTTTCACATCATGTCACATTGAGACACAGAGCTCAGACGAGCAGGAGAGGCTCCGGTACGCCAGTGGTAATTTTGAAGGTAAGGTAACAGAAACCAGACAGAAACAAAAGTTGCAATAAAAGTCCTCTATGCTGAAGTTTTAAAGTCACCACCACAATGTTATATGATCCATTTCAATGATGACATGCTTGCCCAGAGGCGAAATTTCGACGTAACTGCCTCTTTAATTCACATTTTGCAAACAGCCTAAATGATTTAGCTTCTAATAATAAATAGCACCAAGGCAAAAAAGAGATGCAGGAGCTAAAAGTCAAAAAGTCTGGTAACCACTGAAAGTTTAATCTTTATTTATAAACTCATTATGCTATAAAAGTTTAATCTGAAAAGTAACTACTAAAGTTCTAATCTTTTTGTTCGCTTTGATAATAAACACGTTCCTTTGCAACACATACATTTCTATTTCTTCATTTTGTGACCGCAACACCAAGCCCCCCGCTCCGGAAAAGATTTCAGATTTCAGGCACACAAATCTTCCGTGCTCCACATTTCAGGCACAAACTTTTTTCTTGCTTTAACCCCTGTACAAAGAGAGAAATGTGAACGACTCGTTTCTCCTCTGACACGTCACATACCTGTGTGCCGCCACAGCTCGGCTGTCCAGGTAATTATGACACAGTTTCTAAGAGGAAATTATTGGACCTGGAGCAGGGCTTCTCGGTCGCCGGTAAACCGCGTTATCTTGCGGTGGCCTGTCTGTGACCCCCGTTCAACCCACAACCGGCAGGATTCGCCTTTGGTTTCTGCTGCTGGTTGAAATCTGTACTCTCACAGTGTGCTCCTGAATGATTTCTTTTGCTCGCACAAAACTATTTTTAGTCACAAATGCGAGTAAAATGCTCGCACCGTAGAGCTCTGTGGAAAACAAATCACTGTAGCGTATATAAACAAATCTAACCTATAAATAAAAAGAAATAAATAATAACTTTCACTGCTCAAAGATACTCAATAGCTCAGCTAATACCTACAGTACTCCAACATTATGGTATCATATGTACCATTGGTACCAGTATACTGTGCAACACTACTCTGTAGTACCGACGCTATTCGGTCGATAACCTTTCAAAGTAGCGACATCAGTACCCACAGTCTGCCACAAACAGTTCTATGAAAGTAACAGTTAACGTTCCTCATAATGATCAAAGATATAGGCTGATTTAAAAGTTGCTATTTGTGTAATTTGATTCACACTACAGCTGTATTGAGCTCATATATGCTTGGTACCGTTTTTGTGGTTCTGGTGAGAAGCGTGGATCAGCTGGATGCAGCTGTACAAGTTGTTGTGAGTTGACAGACACAAAGAACTCTAATCAGTGTATGTTTTGGATTAGTGTGACAGACATTAAGTTAGTTGCTCTTAGAAACCGTCACCGTGGCTTCTGTATCCACTTCAAATGACGCCAGCAGGATGGAAAAGTTACTCACTACTGATTCATCAAGGCACATTACAGCCTCACAGTGACGCCAGTGTGACTGTACACTTAAGGTCCTATTAGGTAATGTCCCCAAATGTCACACAACATAAACACAGCAGTATGGGCCTGTTAAAACCCTGTTGTTTGTGGGCATGGACCAGAAATAACGGGAGGTAGAGGTGGGCGTTACAAGTACTTTGTACGTACCTGAAATCTTTAAACTACGAGGACGAAAGGCCCCTAACTGTTTCTCCCCCGTCTGTCTCCAGGATGAGCCCTCGCAGCATGACGGTTACTTCCTGGAAGAGGGCAGCGCCATGCACCATCCACCTCCACCTCTGTCCTTGTCCTCCTCTCAGCTCCGCGGCTCCCAGTCCGTCTCTCAGAGGAGCCTCAGGATGGATCCGTCCCAGGACTCCTCCGTCTGGACGGGTTTCTCCCAGTCTCAGTCCCTCCTGCAGGGTTCACAGGGTCGACGGGCGCTGACACAGGGATCACAGGGATCGCAGCCCAAGAAGAAGAAGTCGCGAATGGGATTTTGATTCAGTGGTGTGTCGGCCTGTATCGTTTGGAATACTACAAGTGTTCATATTACTCGGGGAAATGACAAACAAGAGACTGGACTGATTTAAAGGACTGTTTTTCACATTTTGGGCGTCGTCAGCTGCTGCAGGATTTGTTAAATGGATGTATAATGGTATTATTCACTGGGATTGTACGAATAATGAACAAATTGGATCTAATGGAGGACTGAGGCTGGAGAAGGATCCATCGCACTGTCAGTGACCTGAAGACGTCTGTGAACTGGCTGAAGACTGACTGCAGGTTGGTTTGGACTAAGCAGACTTTATTATTGTTTTGTGCATGTGCCTTTTGTTTGATGAGGTGATATTGAGTGTGTGTGTGTGTGTGTGTGTGTGTGTGTGTGTGTGTGTGTGTGTGTGTGTGTGTGTGTGTGAGATATAATGTAAGGTATGTCAAATAAGCTGTCACTCAGGCTGCTGGGTTTGCTTTCCATGATGTGGTCACACTGACTGAGCTGATGTTTAACTCTGTTACAGGTCTGGCGTTTATTCCTGTCTGTCATGGAGACGGGTTAAAGAGTAACTTCAGTATTTAAAAATCTGGACACTATTTTTCCACGTTTTTATGTCTAAGTGACTAACGGGAACAGCAGTTTTTAAAATTGTTCCAGTACTGTTCAAGAACGCTGCAGCTTGCAGCGACAAACAGGCTGTAATGTAACCACTCGGGTTTTGTTGAGCCAGAGCCTACAGAACCAGACTACACGCTTAGACCAGGCCTAAAAATTGACGATATTGATGAATTTAACCCCTTTGTTCCCAAGCTGGAGAAGAGCGTCAGCGGAAGCAGCCCATCCAGGGATCGCCTTCTCCTCACTGTGACGATGCTCCTTCTGGCCGCTCTCTTCATCTCCTAGCAACGGCCATCCCATCAGCACCATCCCATCCTTTCATAATGTTGTCAGACACTTAGAGTAACAATCTGAGCCTGTCAGTGACAAAAACAAACACTTGCGTGGACGTAAACTGACGATGCAAACATGCGTCAAGTGATTACACTGCAGCCTGTTTCTCTCACAATACTGGACTTATTTCTAAAATCGTTGCTCCCGTTCGTCACTTAGACACAAAAACATGGGAAAATATGGTCCTTTGACTGGAGGGTGCTGCTTTTCAAGCTGTCTGAGACCTTTATAACTGAGATTAGGCTGACATTAAAGGATAACTTCGGTATTTTTCAACCTGGGCCCTATTTCCCCATGTGTATGTGTGCATATGATTCATAGGTACAACTCGTTCTAAAATTGGTTCAGTATTGAGGGAGGCGGATGCAGCCGGCAGCCGCGAAACAAGCTAAAATGGTAACGGGGGCAAATGCGTCCCGTATAAGTTTGTGCATTAAAAGTGCTTTTTTTCGCCACTGACCGGTTCAGATCGCCAGTGCTATCTCTGTAAATAGCATACTAAGCGTTTCCCTTACCCTTCACTTCCTGTGTGCTGTGTGACGTCATCTCGCGAGAGCTTTGCTTGTTGCCGGAAGAAAACAGAGGAGCCATGCAGAGCGCCGCTCAGAGTGGCGCTGGTTGTCCCGGAGTACAGTTGAGAGTTTTACTGCATCGATTGAAAACAATGGTTCGTGTTTGTGCTTATCCGAATTGCAAGAACAGGATGTCGCGCAACACCCCGTACAGCTTTCATAGGCTGCCTTTGTCGGACGGCGAGATGCTTAAGTTGTGGCTAGTTGTGCTACAAATGGATGCTAACACTCCTGTCCAGACACTGCGCCTTGCAGACCATCGGGTCTGCAGTGCTCACTTCTCCCAAGATGACTACTTCCAGCCGAAGAAGAGAAGACATCCAATCCCGAAACACCTCTTCCTCAAGAAAACGGCTGCCCCACGAGTAGAGAGAGCTACAGACACAGTGGAGGTAATGTTACATAAACAATGTTCGAAACGCTTATTATGCTATTTACAGAGATAGCACTGGCGATCTGAACCGGTCAGTGGTGGAAAAAAAGCACTTGTAATGCGCAAACTTATACGGGACACATTTGCCCCGTTACCATTTTAGCTCGTTTCGCGGCTCCCAGCTGCATCCGCCTCCCTCAATACTGAACCAATTTTAGAACGAGTTGTACCTATGAATCATACGCACACATACACATGGGGAAATAGGACCCAGGTTGAAAAATACCGAGGTTATCCTTTAAGGGTGACAAGGAAGTGAGGAGCTTTGAAATTTGAGTTGAAATCAATTTAAAGTTAAAAGTAGTGACTTTAGATGATGATAAGAGTTGTATGATTAGAAAAAAGAAGTTGCTGTTACTTGTTGGAAATGGAAAGACTCATTCATGCTGTTCTGTACAGTGTGAGAACAGAAACAGTTTTATTTCAAAGTACTTAATTATTTTGTTTTACTTTCTACATCCTTGGACTTTATTTGCTAAAATCAGCATCCATTTAGGATCTGGTGATAATTGTGACAGTGTGTACGACTCTGTGTGTGTACGACTCTGTGTGTGTGTTTTGTTAAAAGTGAAATCCAATGTTCAGTGTTCTAATGTTCACTCAGAAAGTCTGAGTGTCATCTGGCATTTCTCTGTCCCAGCTGTTTATCAGACCTCACTCAGTTGTTTTTTACTGACAGTTACACCTCGCTCGCTGTGATAAATTATTTTTATACATCTGCTTTTCTACACAAGACGAAAAAGACTTGAATAAAACCATTTAAAGAAGATTTGGGTTCTCATTCATGCAACATTAAAGCTTTACAGTAAGTTTTCTCAAAGACAAAAGAGGCATTGAGAATAAAACTTCAGTAAGTAGTTACTTAAATTTTTGAAGTCTCATAGTTTGCACCATAATATCAGGGCCACTGTGGGACCGTATTACTGTTTCATATGAGGTTTCCATTTCAAAATTCAGTCTGGAAAAGTGTAGAATTTCTCGGTAGATTTTTCAAGCTATAGCTGTCCTGTTGAATGAAGACAAAAGCCCCCAAAAATATTTTAATAAATAAATAAATAAAATTTAAAAAAAAAAAATACATAAAAAATGAAATAATCCGAATACATTTGCGTTTACCCAATGTGGCATCTCAGTCCACACTCCTACGCCAAAAGTTGGATGACGTTCCACTGTCAAACATCTCTGCCCAAAGAGGAAGTTAACACAGGGTTCTGACACATCATATTCAAGGACTTTTCATCAAGGAATTTCCAGGCCCAATTCCCTCATATTTAAGGACCCAAGTCTGATTGTACAACACTGAGAAAATACAGAAGTGTTTCTCCATATTCTCCTTTTCCCCCATACTTATCCAGACCTGGAAATAACTAGAATTAAATTCCATACTGTGAAAAAGCCCCGTTCAAAATTGATGGTATCTAAAATATTTGTTAATATATATCTCTCCAATTATTATTTTGATTTACTGACAGTTGTCATCTGTCAACTAATATAATTAATTCAGAAACATGATGTAACCCACAGCTTTTCCAGCCCCAAAATTACAACTCTCATATTACAATCCTTTTTCAAAATATTACCTCTTTAATATTTGTGTCCCCTTATGATGCTCCTAATGCTGTCATGCTGAAACAAATATCTTCTTGAGGACTTAAATTGTGTGTCTCCGTGACCTCAGGAGCATCATCAGTTCTCTTCATTTATCTGCATCATGTGTTCATTCAGTAACTCCTTCAGTTTGATTTACAAAATGTCTCCAATCAGCTGGTTTCTGACGTGACGAAAGAAACACTCAGACAACAGATTTAAAAATAACATTTTTTATAAGATTTTAGACTTTTTTTCAGTACAGGTGACAAAATGAGAATAAATAACTTAATATCTACAAAGAACTATTAACAGATTTTTTTGTACATCATTTACAGTTTTACATGTTTTTGTATTAACATTTTTTTACATTTTTGAAATTTTTTCAACTTTTTGTTGACACGTGGTCAGCGTTATTTTGTTCCGTACAGCATCCTCGCGGAAAAAACACCAACTTTTTTTTATTTTAAGCTACATCCTAGAAACAATCAACTTTAAGTTTTAAACCAGAGTCATACGTACACACATCCACAGACATACACTCGTTAAATGTTTTTATCTGGACACCCCGCAGGGTCGATATGGAGCGGATTCACATCTCCTCCCCGAGACACAAACTCAAACGTCCAGTCTGCCCGTTTAACACAAAAAGAAAAGTGTGCAAATGAAACTTTGCTACAGAAGTGAGAGCAACAGTTTTCTGTCAAAGCTTGAATTCAGCTTTCAACCCTGTAGTCCAGAAAATAGAGACGGTTTAGTGGCGATCACGTCAGCTGGTCTAACTGACTTCTTTCTGTACCTTGAGGTCTCAGAAGTCTCGATCGCCTCGATAACGAGCCGCTCTCAGCTTCTGCACATCAAATAAAACTCCTCCTTCCTCTCAATAAAAGCAGTCTTAGATTAATAACAGTAAAAAGAAAAACATTCTATTAAATAAATACCACATTTTGGCAAATCATCTTGTCGAGAACATGAACCGATTCTGGTTTAAATTGACATCTGAGAATTTTTAAAATCGGCGTCTTCTATCTCAGCACCTTAAAAACCAGACGCTGCACCGAGTTAACCTAACGTCGCTTGTTTAACGTTAAAATGTGGCGTCCTGGAATGTGACATCTCAACATGCACCGACACATCTACACACTACAGTCTACCAGGAAGAATCCGGACCACTCAGCTGCCAGTTGTTGTGCGACTCTCCGCCAGCACCGGAGCTTACTACACAATAAATTAAAGACTTCAGGTTAAGAAGTTAGAGAGAGAGAGGGGGGGCGGCGGGGATGGCGAGGCACGTGGTGGTGGTTGGAGGCGTCAGGCGTGGAGGTGCTGGCGGTGTTTTTGGCGGCGGAGGTGCAGAGGGAAGAAGGGCCCCTCGGCGTCGCTGCCCAGAGAGCTGCTGAGGGACTCCTCGCCTGAGCTCATGACGTCCTCACAGGAGTCCTCGCTGTAGAGACACAGAGGGACACACTGTCAGTATGTGGAGACATTTCAGGTGGAGTCTGGATTCTGTCAGAGGGTTTATAAGGTTTTACATGTGGTGAAAACGGACATAAAAAAAAACTTTAATGGACACCTGACTCCATCTCTGTAGATTTTGTTTGTTTTCTTGGCTGCTGTAGATTTAAGCTTTGACACACTAGTCACAATTTCTGATGTTTGACAAACTAAAAAAAGAAATACGGACAAAACTATGAATAAAAGAAATACAGTTAAGTATAAATGGGGAAATATGGATCCACTAATGGTGTAAACAAACATCACTTTTCCCTCTGAGGGTTTTTATACTTCCTGAACTTAACATTTCAGTCACACTGGGACAGAAGATGACGGGGAGTTTTTACGAACGTATGAGTAAAGAAACAGTTCCTCCATTTTACGCACACCATCTGCTGCCACTTGAGATCACCTGATCTCATGTTGTGACTTGTGACAGTCGGTCTGACTCAGCTGACTGAAATCTTAAGTTGTAAAAACAGAAAACGAATTAAAGAAACACTCAACACTCTGTGGGTTAAAGATGACTGTCAACAGGCTTTCACTTCCTTCCCCTTGTCTTTACACACTGTTCTCCTGAAGTTCCTTATAACATATAGGTGAGGCCCAGTGGTGTCATGTGACGTCATGGAAATGTCTGTGTCAGTGGGACGTGACCAGTGACTCGCACACATCCCATCACACAGTGCTGGGAGATATGAGAGGCCCTGACATGCTCAGACAGTCAGAGGGGGCTGGGCTGTGACGTGCTGTTACAAAACAGCAGAAACTTGTGTGTTGCTGCACAGCTGGTTGCCTCAGAGGAGCGTTACAGCACACACACACACACACACACTTTACTGTAAAAGTGTCTCATTTGATGTGACAGTTTAATGACCCAATGCTGGTGAGGCTTAAAAAAATTAACTTCCAGCTGATGCAAGTTAAAACTAACAGATTATCCACCGTTAACACACAAACATAAAGTGCGCTTACGGGTTTTTTAATTTCTGGTAAACTATCTGGATTACACACAAGTGTAAGGACACACTTTCCATAGTGTTGTGGGGAAATTTTCCTGTACAAACACCTGGTGTGTGTGTGTGTGTGAGTGTGTGTTGACACAAAAGGTGTGTCCGGCTCCTCATGATGTTGAATGTCTCTGTCACAGCGGTCTGTTACACGTCAGTCTGACATCTTCATCAGCACACATTTGGTCTTTCTAACGTTTTCTTTGTACAGAAGATATCTCTAATTTATTTGTTTTGTGTCTGTGGCTCTGATGGTGTCCTGCTGCCTTCAAACATGGCGTTTAGAGTCCATATGACCACCCCCCTCGTGTGGTTTTCACAACCTTGTAAGTGTGAATTATCTGCAAGCCGTGAGTTCACAAATTCACCGGTGTTTTCAGAAAGAGGCCACTAAAGTTTATTTTTCTGTGGATGGCAGGATACTATTGTCATTTTAGTTGCATATTTTCCTTCATGATTTGTTAATATATCTAAGGAAAATGTTTATATTCCCAACGACCTCGTCTTTTTCCTCCGTCATTAAGCTTTTGCACTTCCTGCACTACATGACCTGCTCACTAGTGTTTGGGGCTCTCACACTGACTACGTTAACGTGCACGAAACACTCTGGGTTTTGAATATTCTTGTAATATTCCCGTTTACACGCAGCCGTGCATACTTGGGTTAACACGCCCTAACATGTCGTTTATTACTCTGAGAAGAAGCTCTGAGGAAATGTTGCTCAGGTGTGTTTGGAGCTCTGACAGCGTTAGCATGTTGCTCAGGTGTGTTTGGGGCTCTGACAGCGTTAGCATGTTGCTCAGGTGTGTTTGGAGCTCTGACAGCGTTAGCGTGTTGCTCAGGTGTGTTTGGGGCTCTGACAGCGTTAGCATGTTGCTCAGGTGTGTTTGGGGCTCTGACAGCGTTAGCGTGTTTGGAGCTCAGGTGTGTTTGGGGCTCTGACAGTGTTAGCATGTTTGGAGCTCAGGTGTGTTTGGGGCTCTGACCGCGTTAGCGTGTTGCTCAGGTGTGTATGTGGCTCTCACCTCTCGCTCTCATCCCAGCACCCCTCTGGGATGGTGGGCAGCTCGGGGACGGTGCGGTAGCTGTGCAGGTTCTGGGCAGTCCGCCGCGACACGATCCACTGCAGCTTCCTGTGGTTGGGCTTGCTGCATTCGGGGGAGGCGTAGTCCGACAGACACAGCGCCACACGCTCGCTCCACAGCAGCAGCTCGGCGTCTGTAATCTGAAACCAAACACAGGAGTACAGTTTAGCAATTTGGCCCTGGGCCATGCTCGCTGACTGACATCAGTGCATTTAAAACACTCTAGTTACTTAACAGTATGTCCCTGTAAACTGTAACCTGGTTTCTTTTTACAGGTCAGGAGGGTGAGAGAAATCAGGTGCAAACTGTGTCTGTAGGCTTGTGCTGAAACCTGAGCACCTGGACCTTTTAAGTGTTTGTAAGCTGAGTAAAAGTGTCACAGTGGCAGCAACATACCAGGGCCAATAATCTTTTCATACAACTGTATTTTTTTTCTAAATTTAGAACAAAAACAAAACAAAAAATGTAAAAAATAAACCAATACTGGTTCGATATTACCACATGTACTTTGGCAGGAAAGTAGAAGTGGATGCAAACTGAAGATTTTCTGATTTAATGATGGATAGAGAAGAGCTTTAAGAATTTAAGCTCAAACATTTGGGACAGTTTTCAGAAATCCCACCGTGACTACAAGCATTCAAAAGTCTCATTTCCTTTAACATGTCGAGTCAAGCCGTCACAACACAAGACACCTCGTTACATAACCACCGCCGTCCACAGAAAAAAAATGCTTTGAACCAGAGCTGGGCCAAGAATAAACAGACACCCCACAAACCCCACCCCCGCTCCTGCTGCCAATCAGAACATGATTACAACATAATTCTGCGTTGTGTTCACTTCCCTTACGTTTAGCCAAAAACTGGATGGAATTAAAAAAAGCCTGCAGGCTGTGTGGCTGGTTAAAGAAGTTGTTTGTCATGTTAATGTTTGTGTGAGGTTACTGCGGGCGAGTCTGTGACCTGATAGCAGCGGTTAATTTCACCTGCTTTACACTCGTATTTCCTCTGAATTAAATTTATTCTGAGCTGCTGCAGAGAGTGTTGCTGTCTCTGTTGTGGGAAAAACTTTCTGTTTCTTTTTTCCGATGCATCAGGTTCCCACAGGTGTTTGCTTTCCCTCACTGGTTGAGTAGTTGTGTAACAAAGTCGTGCATGTTTACCTTTAGGTGTCTCTGGATGTGATAGGCTATTTCCAACATGTCCTCCGACTGCACGGCTTCGATCTCCTGCCTCAGGAGGGAGAGGGCTAATACGGACGGCTGCGTGGACAAACAGACAGAAACATGTTTAATGTTCTTCCAGTGTCTCAGAGTTGTCACATTAGCGTCTCATTAAAGTGCTGAGCCACCGTGATCTCGTCTGACCTCCGACGCCCTGCAGTGAATTCCTACCTTTGCTTTAGAGAAGGAGATCCTGCACAGACAGGCTTTGAGTTGAGCTTCCAGCTTCTCCAGGCTCAGAGTCTGCTTCCTGTTCACACAGACACACACAGTCAGGTTCAGCTGTGTTTTCAGGTTAATGATGTTTCCCAGACAATAACTCAGTCATGACATCAACACTTTTTAAGACACTATAGAAAATAAGACATACGTAACTACTAACTCAAGGATTTTAAAGCTTTTTGAGGCTGCTATAAAACGCTGTAAAAACTTGATTTAAAGTGCAAGTGTTGAGTTTTGATCCAAAGTGCAACCATGCATTAAAAACAATACCCGCTGTCGGGGTTATGCAAGTGTGAGATGTTGCTTTCAGTGGCCGTTAACAACAGAGCTTATCAGTGCACTTCAGTCAGACGCTGATAGCTGACTGCTGCCCTATTTCAAGTGCAACCGCTGTCACAAACAAGCAGTGGTGTGGAGGAGCGCGGCCAATCAAATCATGGGAAAATCTGAGTTCACACACGTATCTGAACTCTGGTATTTTATGTTCACATTCAGAAACACATCCTGGATGTGCCTCGACAAGGGCTGCAGACCTGCATATTCAGAAAAGAGACAGCTAATGTTGACTTTGATTACCTGCGTGCAACAAGGTTCATGTCTCTACAAGCAGATTTTCATAGAAATTAATTGAAGCTAATAAATCTACAGTGTGTGTTTGTAGCTGAAGATTGAAGCTGACTAAATGTTGACTGTAAATATCTATGTGCAGCAAGTTCCAAGTCTCTACAAGCAGATTTATAGAAATAAACAAATGGATAAATCTAAAAACAAGGGACAACTAGCAGGAGTGTAAAAGTATTCTCATGTCCTTATGGAGAACGTTTTTTGTAATCGCCCTAGTACTGAGTGAGAAACTTGAGTTGCCTTTTAGGTTACCCGTAATTCCCTATGTGTGTTGCTCTCACCTGTCTGTGGAGTGTGACAGTGTGATCTGGTGGTACAGCTCCAGAAAGGTTAAGGCAGTGATGGCTTTGGACTTGAAGTTGAGCTTTTCGGCGACGATCTTCTCCATGCGGCACAGGTCGGACACGGTGAACCTGCACTGTCCGATGCGGATGAGTTCGTCGGTAGGCGCCAGGTTGCACTCCTCCTCCGTCACTTTGGCCGCCATGTGGAGGCAGCTGATGCTGACGCAGGACAGGTGCTTCGGCTGGATCTGAGGCAGACGACACGTGAGTAAGAAACCGTTGGGACCACTGAACTGAACCCAGTTACGTCAACAAGAATTTTACTCACTGCAGTGGATTTATTATTTAGTAACAAGCTCGCTAAGGAAGTACGAAGTATAAATCAGACAATACTTTTATTATGTAACTTGTTTACTCTGTTGTCTCTCTGCTGTTACACTGACTCTAGAGAGGTTTCAGGCTTTTACAAACCCTTTTAACAGCAGACAGAAAAACAAAGCTAAAGTGCCCCGTGTCTGGTCCTATCAGGTGAGAGCATCTCTTACCCTGATCATGGCCAGGAATCTGTCCAGCAGGTTAACAGCCAGGACAAAGGTCTGCGTGCTGTAACCGAAGAAGCTGGTCAGACTCCACAGGTCCTCCACTTTGGCGTCTCTGCACTTGGCCGAGATCCGGCTGTCATCCTGGAAAACAAAGATATGTTGTTGATTAAACTGGTTTATCTGCCACACACTGAGGGTTACTTTCATTTTAGTAGAGAAGTATTTCAAAGGCCTGCCAGTGATACTAGAAAAGCAGCTCAGAAAGTCATTATTTTATTTTTGCATTTTATTCAAAAATTTAAATATATTTGAACTTCCAAATTTGGGTAATGCTCCGAGAAATATTTCCCATTTACTGACTCTACTACAGATTAATGCTCCATGTGTGCTCACCCGTGTTGTGGATTCGATGAGGCTCAGCCCCGTCTCTTTAGGGAGATAATAAGCCTCCTGCTCATAATTCACCCTCAGCTCCTTCATCAGCTTGAAGGCATCCATGTTTCAGCCGGCACTGGAGGAAGTAATCTCTTGGTTTCAGCACAGTTTTTTCACTGCAAGACAGGAAAGTACCAAAGTTGAGCTCCACAACATAACCAAGAAATCATGTCAGAAAGTCCCCCGACGGGTTCGAAGTACAAATATAATCCACAAAAATCACAATTGTAATCTGGATCAGTTGTCAGTCTTTAAAGTTTGCAGTGTCTTAGACACTCGTTGAAGTATTTGTTTCTCCTGTAGTAACCTATTTTAAAAAATCAAATAAAATCAGAAACGCATGTACCACCATGATTAATCAAGAGAAAATCTATCAAGGACAATTTTGATTGATTGGATTGGTTGTGCAGGTCTTTATCCAAACATGTAAACCTATCTGCTTCCGGCTTCTCCTATGTAAATACACCTAAAGACGTAACCTTTGGCTCTGGAGAGCGCGTGCCATTTTGTCATCTTTGAGTGTGAAGATAGAAATTGCAAACCCTTACAGTCTCTGGTGTTAAGTACTGAGAGTTACAGAAGCAGAAATAAGAAGAATAAAGTGCGAAGTATGTAAAAATATTAAAATAAAATATGTGTACTATGCTACAATGTTAATGCCAGTGTTTAAAATATAAAATATGTATATATGCTTGGTATGTAAAGTGTGTAAAAATATAAAAATGTGCCTCATGCTACATTAAGGTGTGTGAAACTAGTATGTTAAGTTTAGAGGTATAAAAATATAAGTATAATGCTACATTGCACAACACAATTTAAACATATGGAGACATGAGAACAAAAGATATTTACAATATGTGTAATATATGTTAAATATACATTAAAGAGTTTTGTATTTGTGCACCAAACAAGTAATGTGTTTAATTTAAAATGAAATAAACTGTATTTTATGGCCAAAGACACTTTTGGAGACAGCAACAAACACAGCTGGTTTTAAGGCTATTTGGAAATTGTGTTAAATGAGAAAATATTGCTTCTTATTTTATATCTGGGGAGCTGTTATAATGCCTTTATTTATCCATGTTTGGTAAGAGCCGTGTTGAGTATTATTACCATAAGGTTACAGTATATTGTTGGCCTACATTCACAGTGAGCCCTAACAGGGGTCACAGCTCAGAGCCCAGCCCACTTCTCTCAGCTGGGCTCCGGTGTCAGATTTCCTCTGGTAGACGCCTTCCCTGTCCCCTGACCGAAAAACAACTGCTTTTCCAAGGTCCTGTCTGTTCATAAACAACCGAAAACACACAAAAACACAAACCACACGGCCGGAAACTCTGAGTTTTATCGTTTATAGCGGATGCTAACCGAGGATGCTAACGCTAGCCGCTGCTAGCTAACGTTTTTAAATCCTCTGTGGTCGGAGCGGGGGAGGGGCTGCTCCTTTTCATTCCTCAAACCTTAAAAGGTCCATTAAACTGTGCTGTTTAACACCAGCATCAATTAAAACAAGAATGTTTTATAGATTAAATCGATATAAACGCATTAAGTCCATTAAAGTGTGCTTGTTATGGTTTGTCGTTGTGGTTTTAATCGTGTTAAAAAGCCCAGCTTTGTACAGGAGACGGATCCAGGGGAAACCAATAACAACAGACGTGAAGAAAAACACATCCCTGACTGTAGGAAGGAAGGCGTACGTGCAAAACAGAATATCACACTTATTTTTAATCGTAAAACCACCAAAATAAAAAGAAAGCACTCGTTTTAATGCCACCATTCCCTTACAGAGATTGCAGCTAGACAATAATACAATTACAAACGCTCCCTGCAAACCCTGTCAAAGCTGTGCTATGGGTTCATATTTCTCACAGGAAATATAGACACGTTATTAATTCCCAACAATCATTTTCTTTTGTTAATTAAAGCTACAATTAAGTCTCCATTGTCGACCGTTCACTTTCATCTCTCCTCTGTTAACGTTAGCAGAAAAAGGCGAACGTAGTTCGTAGTAGTTTGTGTAATGTAATTTAAATATATCTTAAAAGGTTTACTCTACCTGTTGTTGCAAATTAAATCCACATATCTGTTGTCTTGTGCTGTAACGTACAGTCCTTCTCGTCTTCTCTTCTTTCTCCTTTCTCTTCTTCTCTCTTTTGTTGATGTTCACAACGCTCACGCCCACATACTACGTCACACGGCAGCGACCAATCAGAGGGCTGGGTTCGAGAATAGCAATCACTTCCTTTCGGTGTTAACGGTACAAATAAAAGCACAAAACTACGGCTTTTTTAACGTTTTAGCTTAATTAATATCATTATCGTCGAGCGGTTTGTGCTTTAGATCGATAATTAATAGTTAATTCACCCATAAATGCCGCTACAATCGAAGAACAGCCTGTCTGTTACATGACACCACCCCTCTCTGATTGACGCTTCCTTCAGCCAATCAGAGAGCCGCAGTTTGGTATGTTCAAATAGTCCGCCCAAAATGGGATCCTGTGATTGGCTGATGGCGGTACAGTCCTGACGCAATCGCAGCATTACGTAGTGCCTTTTGACTCTATGATAGATGTCAGAAACAACGTCTGTGGATGTTAAAAATGGTTCCCAGCCTGGCTGTGGGACAGCTGCAGTGTCAGTAACACAGGGAAATAAATACAGACAAATAAATAAGGCAATTACCCACCAATATAACAGACTATATTGTTGTTTTAAAACAATAGTGACACACTGTATGTAATTCTGTCTAGCTGTTGTTGTCATATTCAGATCATTTCTTCAGGCACTAACGGTCTGTTGTAGTGGTTAAGAAAAGTCAGCAAAAAATTTTGGAGTTCCGCTTTATTGAGGCACCACCTCATCTCCAAACGTCAGTGCACAGCACTTCCCTGGATTACATCATTGTCAAAGTTACAGAGGAATCAACCTCAAAGTTGATATCATGCAAACTAATAATGACTCGGCTGAAAAAAATTGCTGGAGAAAGGCACTGCAATGTATTATTATATTACTACTACGAGGCAATTATGCTGTGTACATTGGTCCTGTTTTCTGTAACAAACATCCTGATGTTCCAAGATCTGTCACAATAACTGTGTCCACCTTTAAAAGTCAACTTAAAACTACAATTCCTGATGACTGCTGTATGTGTGTGTCTGCTCGATGAATGTGGATTCCATAGGATGGGCAGGTTTACAACTACATTTTGCTGTAAATCAGAGTTGAGTTTACTTGAAATAAAACGGGCAATGAAAATAAATACGATAAGATAAGACTTTATTTATCTCTAGGGAAATTGCTGTGCAGCAGCTGCAAAACAGTTAGTGAGCGTGCAATATACAAGGACTACAATAACAGCAGAAAAGCACATTTATAGCAAATGTAAAATACAATATAAAGCAAATATATACTAGATATAGAACTATATGTGACAGTAAGGTTTAAAATATAAAAACTAGCTAACCATGGGGTACAAAACAGTAAAAGTAGTTAACAGTAAGGTGCAAATAGGTGCAAACCAATATACAATGACACAAACAGGTTACCAGTATGAATGATGAATATAATATGGTCGCTTATGGTTAATACAGAATTTGCTTTTTCTTGTCATTTAAGCCATCCACAGCTCTTCTTATCGTTCATATTCTGTGTTTTTTGTCACTAGAGTAAAAGGTAAATAGATATTTTTAGGAGGATGGATATATCCTCCTGAAATGTATGAATAATGCACTATATTTTATATTATTTTCTAATATACATCATGTGTAAATAATAAACTCATGGCTGTTTTATTTGGAATGATGATTGCAACGAAAGTATTTGTTACGAGTGTGGAAAATGGACTCTGCTCCCACACATGATTTATAGCTAGATTAAATGGCAAACACATGACATCTGGAGATACTATGATTCTATGAGGATAAAGGTGCTGTTTTTGAGAAACTTTGGGACTCTGTAGTGAAATTCTTTCAGGGCAAGGGGTACTGTAATAATACTTTTTAGATGAAGCATCTTGCTGTGTATATTTCTCCTTTTCTGTATAAGTAATTTTTACCACAACTACTTTGTACCAGTCACCCTGAGTGTGGCCACTGTTATTTAAATGATGTGCTAGGCCTGTTTTTTCTATGCCCTCAAATAAGCAATAAACATGTATAATAAAAAAAACACATGATAAACTCTTTGTTGGAGTTTAAAAAAATATAATTGCTCATAATTTAAAGTCACCTATATGAATATATTCATATTAATATAATGGGAATATTCCACAGAGGGTACCATTGTTTTGTCCTCCCGTTCAGCCTGGAGGTGGGCGGAGCCTGAGTCCCTCTCTCTTCCCCCGAGTCCCCTCCTCGGAAGTAGACTCATCTGTCTATATTCCGTTCTTTTATTTTTATATATTTTTTACAACGACCCCTTTTCCCCAACACGTAGCACCATGGACGCCAGGATGGACGACTAAACCGAAGAACGGGTCCCCGATTTCACCCCTAAATTTATCCTTGGACCGAGTGGGACCGGATGAAATCCAACTGTGGTTTTCTCCGCTTCGCAGGGGAGGTAAGGCTCGGGGCTCCGTCTACTTGCTGGACATGAGTCAGCCATTTAAATGTCCCTATTGTATTTTTCGAGCAGACTTTGTCACAAACGCACCCTAACTCATTTTACATGACACAATCTAAGGTTACTGAGCAACATTTTTTAGCAGTTACATGTTAAACACGTATGAATTTGTGTTACCCGGCGGGTTAGCTAGCTAGTTGCTAGCGACGCCACAGGGACGCTAGGCAGCTAAGCTAGCTACGTTCCAGGGAGTAGTTGTATTCAGGGCAATAGTGGAAGTAAACGCTCGGGAATGCACCTGCTTCAGAAGGCCCGGTGGTTTCCAAATAAAGTGGGACCTTCCGGGGTTTATCAGGGTAGTTCCCGACAAAATAAGAAGCATCCTGGTTTCACTTTGTCGCTGTTTAGCCTGAGGCAAAGCTAGCGGTCTGTTATGTAACGTTATCTGTATGCACACACAGTTGATTGTACGTTAACGATACTACCATAGCTGTGTGATGTGGTCTCTTTGGGGTTTGCTGGAACACATTGTGGACTGTTACCTGCACAGGTAGAGCCCTCAGTGTCCTCACCAAACCCTGGTTAAACAAACATGACCTTAAGTTTTCCTCTGAGTGTGTTCTCGGTTAGCTTTGCATGCTTGTACCATCATTAACAGCATGTGATAGCAGTATAAAAATGATTTGCCCAACACTGAATTCTGTTTATGTTTCTTTAGGGGTTAGGGATATTGATAGGTTTCATAAATCCCAATATCAATGTATATATGAACCCAGTTTCTGGGACCATCTAGTGTCTGCCAAGCCAACACAGAGACACTGATGCATGCTTTTATTACCTGCTAACTACTGTAATGCTCTACTTTCTGGTCTTCCTAAGAAAAACATTGCTCAGTTGCAGTTATTACAAAACCCAGCTGCAATTTCAAAGTCTCTGCATTGGCTTCCTGTGTGCTTCAGAATTGATTTCAAGATCCTTTTATTGGTCAATAAAGCTCTTAATGGTCTCAGTCCCCCAGAACCCTCAGGTCTTCTTTTAGTAGTCTTTTTAATCATCACCAATGTCAGAACAAATAAACTGATTGATCGATAGTGAGAATTATTAATGTTTTAAACAGCGAGTCAGGAATGTCTGGTTTCATTTAGTCCAAATTAAACACCAGAGAAATCAGAGAACGTCATCACATTGGTGCTCAAATCACACCAAAATCCAACATTTCTGTAAAGCAGCCCTGCTTATGGGTTTGCAACACAATGACCCAATACACCTAGAGATATTAAAGGCATAGTAACAGTACATAGTACAGTGTAAACAAAATCGATGACACCTCAGCTGACAAATTTATGTCGTCACACAGTACATTAGTCATATAACCCACTCCTACTTTGCTCTGTCTGCTCGTTCCTTGTGAATTACTGAGTCATTTAATCTACTCATGCCTTTAAAAAGTTTTAAAAACTCAACTGTGAGAGGGATTGTTGCACTGAGGCTGGCTGGGCACAATTTACACTACCATATGCAACTATGGTGATGGGATGCAAATGGTGGGTCACAAGCCAAAAAAAGCTGGGAACCAAATTGCTGTTGATCATCACCTCGTCTCACCTTCAGTAAATATTGTTTTAGAAATCATCTTGCGCTACGCTGTCATTCACACCGTAATCTGTTCTTAACCCCTCGTGTTTCATCAGGCATGGTTTGAACTGTAAATTGAATCTAGGTGACATTGGAGTGACGTTCTGATGTGCTGTGTCACTGTGCAGGTAGCTGTATCCAGTGGGGAGGTAGGCTCAACCAGGGGAAAGAATGAAGTTCTTCGAACCCTGGGGACGCCAGAGGCTGTCTTTTCTTCTGGAAAAGGCCGCCTCTAGGGAAGCCAAGATGTGGAAGGTCTACGTGCCAAAGAAGCCCTCCTCACAGGTGAGGATTTACCGCAGGGTGCATCTATTCATTAACTAATGCATAGATTCACTGATAAAAACATCTCAACATGAGCTCTTCTTACACAGAGATTGCGCTGTAGAGCCTCTACTAAGTCCCTTCCTTATGCCGCCTTTGCATTTTTACACAGCACCAAATGACGGCGGCATCATGCTGCTACAGTGTGTGATTATAGACTGCATGCTGGCATCGGGGGATCAAAAGAGGCATGATGGGTGTGACATGTAACACATCAGCGCCGGCCTCTAGTTTGACATATAACATACGTGTCGGCAGCACTTTATAAACAACAATAATGGCATAATGCGGCAATAACATCATTTGCTGTCCCTGTTACATGGCAGCTGATCTCGTCCTCTGCTCAGAGGGTAAGGAGCTCCTGGACCTCGTTGTTTTCCCAGTCGCAGACATTTTCAGCAGCTCTTCTTCTTCAAGTTAGCCACTAGCTGCTACCAGCTACTTTTTAAATTTCCTGTGGTGGGTCAAAATGACACACCCGTACCCATGTTCCCGTCTTGCAGGCCATCCTGTTTATACAGACATTGTTTCGACGCACTTGCTGCTTGCCTTCCCAGCTCAGAGGAGAGACACCTCAGTCCCCTGTTCTTTGATCGTACCTTTTATACAGAACAGCGAGGTGGCATCACAGCTCAATGTTCCTGCCCTGAACAGACAGTGTAAAAGGGGCTATTGCCGAAATTATGATGACAGAGCCACAGCTCGTGCCAGTGACTACCTTTGAATATCTGCATCTACACTGTTTGACTCAGGCTGCAGTCTCACACATTTATTTTCAAGCTAACACTCCATAACTGACTTTTTTGAGTTGTTTGGTGCATGTTTCTGTCCACAATGTGGAGTCACAGCCAGATGTTTCCAGCAGCTCAAATAGAGTCTGACACATCAAAAACAGCAGACTTAAATTTTTTATAGAAAATCAGAGATGACTGGTAAAGACAGCTGTTTTCTTGTGATCTTAAGCATTAATTAACTCTTAAAACATTCTGACACAAAATGCATTTATTAGAATTCACCAAACTGGCAGGTTTTCTTTTTTGTTCTAAGAAGACTTTTTTTTAGACATGAAATGACATGTTAAGATGCAGCTTTAATTTGCAGTGTGTGGTCTGTTCCCAGCTCTGGTGCATCTGAGACACGACAGTAGATAACATGTTGTCATGACACAGCAATGAATCACAAATACAGTAAATCACTGAGCAAAGCCTTCCTGGTGCAGACACTTTGTTTTATCTCATCCGTCACCAGACTCAGCAGGCCTCACCCAGTTTCCACGTCTGAAGACATGTCCTTAAATTATGTCACAGATGTTTTGTTCCGTCACACCCTCAACTGGTTTGCTTAGCTCACAGGCACGCCCGCAAATGATGTCAGACACCTGTGAAATGACTTCAGGCATTCATTTCTCAATCCACTAATTCAGATTAGTTTTGCCTTCTGTATTATTTTAAGACATCAGTTTATGTGAGGTAACTGTTTATATTTTTCATTATCATGCTCTCTTTTATAAACAGAGTTCAGCTTGGCTTAATGTCAGTTCAGTTCTGTTTAAATAAATTATATGTCTTGTATTATTCATTATTTTTCCCCAACTCCAAATTATCAAGCGTGTTATTAACTACATATTGAATTAGTAATTGTAACATTTAAATATAAATATTCTTGAAACCCTATAATGAACCCATTTGCTGGTCTCCAAGTTCTAGTTGAACTTCTTCCTGTCTTATCAGATTCAGGTCATGACCCAGGTCAGGCCTCAGGGTGTAGCTGTGACATTTTGTTTCCGCAGTTACATATTTTACAGATTTCTTTTTGCCTGCTGGTGGAGGCGTTGTTCTCTCTGGTTTCATTGTTCCACCCTGTTCCTCCATGGTTAATACATAAGAAGAAGAGTCTGTTGTGAGCTGAATGTTAAACCTGGTGTCCAAATACACCCAGGAGGCACTGCAGTAGCAGTCACAGGAACACACTGTCACATAAATTGGATCATGTAAGTGTTTTGTGGTCCATGTTTACATGCGTTATTGTAGTTACGCTATATGGCCATCTATCTAACTATCTATGTTTTAAAAGAGGGAGCCTCCTGCTGGAGGTGTTTCAGGCACGTCCCACTGGTAGGAGGCCCCGGGGCAGACCCAGAACACGCTGGAGAGATTATATATCTCATCTGGCCTGGGAACGCCGTGGGGTCCCCCAGGAGGAGCGTGAAAGCGTTGGGGAGAGGGATGTCTGGGGTGCTTTGTTTGGTCTGCTGCATACGTGACCCGGCCCCAGATTAGTGGATGAAAATGGATGGAGGATAACTTTAGTATTTTTCAACCTGGCACCTATCTTCTCATGTTTTTGTGTCTTAGTGACAAATGGAAACAACAATTGGTCCGTTATTCATTGAGAGCGCTGCAGCTGTAATGACAGGCTGCAAAGTAATCCCTGTGGGCAATAATGCACCAGCAGTTTACATCCACTAAAAGTGTTTGTTTTTGCCACTGACAGGCTCAGACTATGATATTAAGTGTTTGACAACATTACGGAAAGGATCCCTGCAGAGATAGACCTTTAAAGAGCAAGATCTTTTTTGTTTAACCAGAAACAGCCCCAAAATCGCTGTCAAAAGACGAACCAAGACAGGTGTTGTGGGTTTGATTTGTTTCTGTCGACTCTGAATGAAGTGTGTTTTACGATGATAAAATTACTGTTTATTAAACGGAGTCTGGTGGGTTTGGTGAAAGTGATTTTGGGGCTGTTTCTGGTTAAACCAAAAGGATCTTACTCTTTAATAAAAGGGTCTATCTCTGTAGGGATCCTTTCCATAATGATGTCAGACACTTAAATGGCAATCTGAGCCTGTCAGTGACAAAATCAAACACTTTATGTTGATGTAAAGTAACAATATGTAATTGCTCATTCTGTTTTGTGGCTGCTGGCTGCAGCACTCTCACTCAATACTGGACCAGCTTTTTGAATCCTTTAGTCTCTTGAACAAAACAAAACAACGTGGGAAATAGGATCTCTTAAATAGGTTCTTAAAATCTACTGAAGAAAACCTTTACACCAGTCATGTCCAAAGTCCGGCCTTGGGGCCAATTGTGGTGCTTCAGACTGGTTTTAAATGCCCCTCTGCTTGTCTTTGAAAATAAACTTTATAATTAACAGAATATATTAACATGTATCACTTTGCATTTTATTTCGTTCACTTTGTGATGTCAGAACAGTCACTTTGTAGACATGGACCAGAAAGAACTATGCCGGCGGAATTAATGTGTTTTCATAGATAGATCTTAAACAAGCAAACAAACATTTGCATAACACCAGATATTTTCTGCTCTGTAGCAGACATGGCCACAGGAAAGAAACGTTAAGTCAAGAACGGGGGCCGCTGCTTTCAGGAGTGGTGGACAGTTGAAGACTTTCTCACTTAAAGATGAAACAGTTGTGTTTGTGTTGTGTGGGTGTTTAGACACCCCTGCTTTAAACATTCATTAGTTAATTTGTCCGCCTTTCAGATGATCTTAAGATGAATCAAAATTGTTGTACATTTTTCCACCATTTTCTTTTTTAACTGTAATGTTTGTGTCATTTTTGTTGTGGAAAAACTCTAAAAATAATATATTACTGTTGAAAATACTGATTGAAAACGTGGTTGGATGCATTTCTAACAAATACATGTTTTCCCCACTCGTCTTAACATTAGTGTTTATGTTGATGATGGTAGTTTGTGCCTTAATTAGCTTTCTCTACTCCACTATGTGCTATATATTTTGTTCCCTCAGAGACCATTGCAGCTACCTGGACTAGGTTTCCAAACTCACAGCTGATCTAAAGGTGTAGCTATTCAAATTAAATGGAATTAGCAGAGGGGTAATCTCTGATCGTTAATCCAGATCTGCTGCTGCTGAGTCACAGCAGCACGTTCGTGTCACTGCCAGTGTGATCTGTTAAATGCAACACAATCGACCTCCTGTTGTTGATCTGTTGTTGGATCCCAGAGTGCAGCCGGGGTAACTCAGCAGGGGAACCTCTGTTCTCCATCCAAGCACTATGTTTTGTTCTTTTCAAATGTTAATCAATTAACCAGGTCTGGATATGTAAAATAATGACAAAAGATAAAATGTTTTCCTCAGCACGACCTTAAAGTCAATAAAGTTAGCACTAAGGGCTAATCTCTAGTAATATAACGTCCTCATATCCTAACATGTTTTTAAGGAACGAATTAGGAATAACTTCACTAAAAACCAAGACCTGCTGATACTGAGATATACAAATGAAACTTTATTTGAAGAGTAACAAACACCTCTTTTGTTTAGACCTTGGGCCTGTCTGTTTGTGGTTTTATTTTGACAATGAAGAGGCCAGTAAAAGGCAGTAAATGACGGCACTGAGGCAGATATGACGCTTATCAGTGCTTCTGGCTGATATAAAAGGCATGTAAACCAGTATAAGAGGTCAAGGAGGCATTTAAGGTTGGTCTCCTCGGAGACATACCAACAGCAGCTGATCAGTTTGAGATTTAGAAAGCTCAGATGGCGTCCAAATATATTGTCGATGAGTTATGACTGTACATGTATGTCTGCACAGTCTACACTTGTTAGTTAGTGAACCACAAGTCCAAGAAATGTTTTTGATTTGTGGAAGAATGTGACTTTAGATGATGATGATGTACCTGTAGATGAGACTTAAGGCCTTTGCATACTGTTTGAGTTCGTTACTGGACTTCTTCACAAGTTACAGACTGTTAGGGTTGTGCCGGAGTAAAAAAATTTAAGAACAGTCTGATATTAAGACAAACACCGGACCAGTATACTGAATTTTGACTCAGATTACTTTGCATTTTATTTCATTCACTCTAACAATGACAGAACAGTCGTACAGTTGAGAAAGAGAGAGGAAGAGCTGTCAATTGACCATGACCTGATTGCGAGTTGGATTACGCGGTGTGGGAGGCTGCCTGACGAACCTGGTAAACCCAAACATGTTGTGATGGTAGTCGAGGAAATTCTGGCCGAGGCTCCTGTCCACAAGATCCCCGGAAGAGGTAGAGAATGTAGAATCCGATTTGGCCGTGCTCAAAGCCTCCGTTGTGGAGCCAGCTGCCCCAATTCGTGGCCAGAAGGTTGTTGATGCCTGTCGTGGCAGCAACCAAACGACCTGCCAGCACCAGCAGTGACGGAGGCCGGTGCCAGCAGCTGAGTTTCAGCACTGATGCCATACTCTCTTTGACACCTTACTTTTGAGAAGTAAGCATATTATTCTACAAAACACCTTTTCATTTGTCAAACAAAGGCAAAGATTGGGAATCTGGCCAGACATTCATCCAGGATTTTTCCATTCTTGGTGCCACTGACAAAATCCGACAGTACTAAAAATGCACTGATGTTCGATAGTCATATTTAGTTCTTGGAAATATCAAACCTGACCACTTGTGGAAGAGGCAGACTCAGAGAACTCACAGGCCATATCTCTGGATTAGGGGCACTGAGAGAGAGTCATAAAGCCCTTCGGCCAGTGACAAGGCACCAGGGAGGGATAACCTTTTCCTTGAAATGTGAAAGGAACTGAGTGTTATAAGACAAACTTTGTTGAAACACCTCTTCAGTGTTGTGTGGAGTTCAGGGATAATGGATGGGGACTGGCAAAAAAAGAGAAATGTACTTGTACAGCACCGTAAAAGAACTACAAGTCCCCTCTGGCATATGAGTGATTCACGATCCCCCAATATGACCTGAAGCAGCGGCTCAGGAAAAAGGATGTCTGGATTAGTTTCCTCGCCTGCTGCTGCTGCTGTGACCTGGCAAAGCAGTAGAAAATGGACGCGTGCCACTTTGACAGATTTTGTCTTTTTCATCCGGCAGTGGAAACGGGCTGGAAGTAGGCCAGCTGTTTTAAGTTTGGACAGCCAAGAGCTGAGAGGCTGAACAGTGTCAAGTTGCAGATTAGACGGCTCACAGGATCGGTTGCCTTCTGACCTTTGACCCCTGCTGCTTGTCCAGTGCTGCACATTCCACTCACTGAGCCAGTGATTTAACCTCTGAGACAAATCACGAATATGATTGATTTGAATGTTGATGTCTAAACTGTTGGCATCTTCTTCAGGAAATATCAAATAGTGCAGCATTTCTTTGACTTTTTAAAATTACTACTAAATTACAAGGATAACTTTTTGGATTATGTAATTTGTGTATGTAAAATTTCAGTCTTAGTTTAACATGATCTTGCAGCTAGGTCAGAAAATTGACACCATCATGAGCTGTCAATACTCGTCATAACAGCAGTTTTATCAATTCTGACGTATTCAGTGATCGTTCGGAGGTCTTTGGTTTTGTGAATCTGTTATTGGTTGATGAAAAAAAGCACCAGGTAAGTTGATGTTAATAGTGGCGTTGGGTGAAACCAACTATCCTCTGTCTTAAACCACTTGCACCAAGGGATGCAAGAAAATATCGCTACACTTGAGCATCCTGATATAATGTTTTGTGACTTTTTTTATGCATATGGTGGTGTGTTCTTTGTGGTATGGCGTCTTTCCAAAAATTAGATTTGAAAAACCCTGCAGTTCGTGAATTTGCTTGCAATATATCGCAGATTATTGAATAGTACCCCCTTATCATTATACATATCATATCTCCAGATTCTTGCTAATACACAGCCCTGCTTTCACCTACAAATGAACATGTATTCATGCCATGGGTGACCTGTTCATACTAGGCTGCTGTGATGAAAACTGTTAACAGTAGTGTGTGTGGATTATCTAGAAGCAGGGACATTGTTTACGGAAAGACATCTCGCTGCTGAGTTTGTCAAATGACAAATTGTTTAGTGCTTGAAGCGTGTCAGATGAAATTCCCTCTCACCTTAGTTGTCTTGGAGTGATGGCACAAGTCTTCTGTACGGAAACCCCAATACCTCTGCAAGTAAAACCGGAACTATTCGTGACAACTGCAAAAATTAATTGATCAGTTGATGGACAGAAGATTAAGCGAGGAATATTTTGATTATTGATTAACTGTCCCTTTGAAAGCAAAAATGCCAAATATTTGATGGTTCCAGCCTCTCGAATGTGTTGATGTCATGTTTTTCTAGTTTTACGTTATAGTAAATTGAATATTTTTGCTTTTGCACTGTTGGTAAGGAAATTGTGACGAGCGTTCTTTAGTTTTCTGATGTGTTAGGGACTAAATAATTAATCTGGTAATCAAGACGATTAAAGGCAGATTAATAAATAGCCCTTTTTACACAGTTCCTTCATCACGCTGCCTTTGCATTTTCACACAAAACCATTGCAGAATCAGAACAGCTATTCCTGTTCTTTGAGTTAGCTGCTAACTGCTGCCACCAGCTACTTTTTTAATCTCCAACAGTGGGTTGCACATATAAAATGTAGTCAGAACGTCACACCTGTGCCCATGATCCCATTCTGCCAGCTTTCCTGTTTATACAGACGTTGTTTCGGCGCTGTTACTACCTCTGTTCTCAGCTCAGAGGTGAGACAGCTCTGTCCCCCTTTTCCGCGACCGTACCTTTTATACAGAAAGGTGAGTTGGCATAACGTTGTAATGATCCTGTTTTGAACAAGCAGTGTAGAGATGAAGCCCTGCTATCTGCATGGCCAGATACCAACAAGGGCAAACTGCAAAACATTTTTTTGTGATATGGGTGAACTGACCTTCACCACATAAACTCATGTAGTCAGTGTAGGTAGGTTTTGATCAGATGCTTCTTGGGTTTTAACTGATTACATAATACGATTCGGAAAAAATATGTGATTGCAATAATTTTTACTGACACTGTAATTGCGATATGAGTCAGGATATTAGCGGGAAGAATATGTAATTAAAATAAAAACATTTAAATAATTAAGATATTAGAAATGGTCATGTTTTTTTCCCCCGAAGATCTGTCACAGCAAAAAAAAAAAAAATCTTAAGTGTGTAGAATATGATTTTTAGGCCACAATACTAAATTTAGAATCATACTTTGACACGTATTTTGCCTTTTAATAAACATTGCACCTTCTGCAATTTGGATATTGCAGTGTCTATATTGCTATTTCAATGAAATTCTGAATAATTGTTCGGCTCTAATGCTCAGTATACAGAACAAAAAGTTGAACATGTAGGGCTTGGTAACCATTTGGAGAAATTGGCAACCAGTTCTTGGCCTTTGATGGCAACCATTTTGTAACATATACAAAATAGGGACAACAAAACATGCACCCCAAAATCAATAACGTTTTTTAATATTTGTTGCATTAGTTACATTTGAATATTACTGTCCGTACCAGATGAACTAGATAATGGTACATGTGCGTTGGTGCGTTTACTTGCCTGCACACAGGCATCTGTTTTAGACATGAAGGTGAAGCAAATTAAGTTATTGACTGTGTGGTAAGTGAATATGCAAATTGTTCAACTGACAAAGAACCAGATGAACCTGCATGAATAACAAAAAGGTAATTTGGGAGGTCTTGGGAGGTGAAGTATTTCTGCATCTTTGAGCTGGACGGAAAATTACACTGCTGTGAGAGCTGGTACACTTATTGACGGGCTGATGAACGCTATTCGCAAGTTAAATGCTGCCAGCTGAGAGATTCTTATAAAACTTTTCAACACCTTGAATTATGTTTTGAAAAGTGAGAAACCTTAAAGGGATAGTGCACCCAAAAATGAAAAGTCATCCATTATCTACTCACCCATATGCCGAGGGAGGCTCAGGTGAAGTTTTAGAGTCCTCACAACACTTGTGGAGATCCAAGGGGAGAGGGGGTAGCAGCACAACTCCACCTAAAGCCTGATTTATGGTCCTGCGGCGTACCTACGACGTACCTACGCCGTTGCCGTGACGCCGTCGTGAACCCTTTGAACTTCTCCGTCACTCCATTTCGTCGCGGTGCATTTCACCGCCAGAGCGGTAGGAGGCTGCGTTCCTTTCCTGAATGGTTATCGTCGTCTCTAGTTGATTCTTTGTTTAGCTTCCGGCTTTTCCGGTCACAGAGAAATGAATGCGGAGCACGGACAGACGGCTCCGTCCGTATCCGTATCGAACGTTGAGCATAAATGGGCCTTAATACTGCAACATCTACATCGCAACAGAAGATGTTTAAAGATGGCGGGGATGGCGCAATCTGGAAATACGGAACCGGAAATGCGTTGCTACCAAGCAAACCAATCACAGCCCTCTCGGTCTGTGCTGGGTCTGCGTCGCCTCGACGTGTAGTTATATTTTTGGGGAGGTGCACGTCAGGCTACGCCGGGGGGTACGGCAAGCCTTCTGCGTAGCCACGTACCCTACGACGTAGCGACGTCGCTGATTTAACACAGGACCATAAATCAGGCTTAATGGAGGCTGACGGCGCCCCAGATTCAAACGTCCAAAAACACATAACTGAAACCACAAAATATCTCCATACTGCTCATCCGTAGTGATCCAAGTGTCCTGAAGCCCCGACATAAAAAGTTGTTTGGAAAAACGTCATTTGAACTCTGTTTTTAGCCTCATTGTACCCACTCTCCTCTGGGATCTCCGCAACGGATGTGAGGACTTTAAGGCCTAGTCCACACGAGCACGGGTATTTTTAAAACTGAACTTTTTTGGCCTCCAGTTTTTAAAAAATCTGCGTCCATAGGAGTGGTGTAATAAAAATACCTCCGTCCACATGACACCGCAAATTCCACTATCAAGCAATGTAATACACATGCCAAAGCAGTAGGTGGCGATATAACTCCTAACTTTAAGGTCATTGTAGCCAATCAGAAGGCAGTAAAACGTCATTACCGGAAAAACAACAACAAGCATTATGCAGCAGGAGCAGTCTCCGTAATAGCACACTCTTGCGCCTCTGTTGCTGGATGTGGTTGAGTAGCGTTAGTTGTATGATACAGCCACAAAGTGCTGATGTGCTGCTAAATAGCAGCAGTATTTTGTTTAGGTCCATCCTCAAATTGTCTCTCACACACACTGGATCGGGTAACAACACAGCTGTTTTCTGTTTACGTCGCACACTGTGATGTCATACAATGGAGACGAGACAAAATAACTGCGGTTATCCTGTCCACACATGACTGCTGACACCCGACTTTTCCAAAAAGTTCACCCTGGACTCCGGTTACAAATACTACTACCACTACTACTACTATCATTTTTGGGTGCACTATCCCTTTAACATCCTTACCTCATCTGCTAGATCTTCAATTTCAGCGTTTATACCTCTGTGTCACATTTTGATCATTAAGCCGACATATAACTGCATTGTATCTTAATTACTCAGAATATAAGGTGACTAAAAACAGCAACCATATTTTCAGTTTCAGCCTGACTGCTAGCCTGGCAACACTTTTAAAAGTTAGTGTTGAGCCCTGACATGTTAAACCCTCGTCATACAGTTTGATATTTCCATTAGATAGAAACACGTGAAAAGGAAATTCCAGATTAATTATTTTAGTTGTCAGATGGTTAACAAATGGAATTCCTGAAATGTCTTTGGGTCAGGTTTTGTTTAGTTGTTGAGCTGGTTCATTAAGGTTATGTTTGTTCTTGAAGAGGAAGTATGTCAGTCACAAAGGCCTCCCAAAATCTAGGTGAGTCAGCTGGATCGGTAAGTCCTACCTAACCCTGTTTGGCCCTGCAGCAGAAACCAGGACAGGTTTTGCCCTGTATAGCATCACTGTGTTACAGAGAGACGCTTGTCATTTTCTGAGCAAAAATTAAATTTTGATGTTTCAGGGACTGAACAGTTTATTGAATAAGCAAACATCTGTCTTGACTGCATCGAAAGATAAATATGTGCTCACAGATTTGCTCACTCAGACCCAGACTAGAGAAGAAATAGTTCAGAATGATTTGTTTTCTCATCATCATAAGCTTTATGTGTTGTCTTGACAAACTTGAGAACACAAAACATTTTGTCTTGACTCTGCCTCTTTATTCTGTGTCCTCAACAAAACGATAACTACTGTGTGATCTCGCCACATCAAAGCCGTCATAACAAATTCATCAAAGGCTCAAATGGAGGATGAATAATTATGATGACATATTTTATTGTCCTCAGGATCAAAACACTGATAAGAACAAATGTACCAGTGGCAAACATGTCCATCCACTGATGTTGTGATGTTGTTAACCTTGTTGTTCGTTGTTTGTTGTAGGATACAGACATCTCCCCGGCCCAGCGGGATGAGGCCGTGCGCTGGTTGACGGAGCTCCATGGCAGGCTGCAGCTGTACCCAGAGACCCTGGTGTTAGCTGTTAGCATCCTGGACCGCTTCCTCACTCCCATCAAGGTAAAGAGATACCACCAGTTCTACTTTTATACTGATGTTGGTGTGAGTAACGACCAAGTGGAGCTGGTGGAGCTTTTATTGGTTATTTTACAGTGCTTTCTAAACATAGATTTTACTTTGGAGGGCATATTAACGGCTACAATCCACGGTCAATTAACTATCAGACAATCTTTATTGGCTCTACTCCTGCTGTGTGTGTTTGTTCTGCTACCTTGACCAAGTTGGGAGCGCCCTGAAAGTGTTGTGTCGAAGTCTGTTTCCCTCTTTTTTAAATGATGCTACCTTTTGGGCTACCCTCCATTGTTGGTTGTGATTTAGGTATACACGGGTACACTTCCCATCAAACCATCCACTGGTAATCTGCCGCAACAGTTTTGGCTTCAAGGCAAACATATCTGGCAAGAAAGCACACTGATAGTCTACTGTAAATGATATAAAAGATCTGTTTTCTGATAATTGATAAAATATGCATCCAGTGCTTGCCAGCTCTTTTGATATCACTGCTTCCTCTGCCTGCTGTTCTCCTGGAGTTTCGATTCCTACGTTTGATTTTAAAAGAGCATAATGATGTAATGCATATAAGATTAATAGATTAATAGTGTGTTAAAAGTCACATGCATTTTTTGTTTGTCACATGCAGTAGATCATTTCTATGCCTGCAGATAATCATGGACCTCTCCATCAGCTAACACCACAAGTATATTTCGGACCTGTGGGAAACACTGTGTTACGGTATAAAAAATATGAACCCCATCTTTATTTTTAACTCCAGAATATAATCATTTTAAAGTCTGTATTATTACCAATACTGTCACCACTAATTTTTTGCAATCATATAAACAGTGATAGAGGATATCATCCATGTTGCCCACCCATATGATGCATCAGTGCCGACCAGATTAGTAGAAACACTGTTTTGTTGTGATATTGTGAATTGATGCCTAAAACCCTAAAATGTAGAATTTCAGTCGAGCAGCGTTTGGTTGTGTGGTGGCAGCTAAAGGCTCGTAAAGCTTCACATCTTAAGAGAAACAAAAGGAAAACAGAATCCCTCAGACTGGAGCTTAGTTTGCAGGTGGATCGGTGCAATGTTCTTCATAGCTTTGTTTTTGATCCCCACCGCTGCACAGCTGTGATGACATGGCTTCTGTTACAGCTGACAGACTGCGTTTACACAGGAACAGGAAGTGTCAGTTCTGAATGTCCTGTCAGGTCTGACACTAAGCCAGAGACAGGAAGTTACTGTTTTTAACTGAGGAAGAAAATGTTCCAGCATTATCAGGAGTCGGACTCGATAAGAAACACTGTTTAATCTTCTGCGTGTGTGTGTGTGTTAATATCTCATTTTATTTTTGTGAGGTCAACTGCCTGATCTATAGATATTGCTCTGCTACTGTTGAAGCAGAGAGCAGACTGCTGCCTCATGGTTTCCACCCTGAGTCAAATACCAAAATGCTGATTCATGTTTAAATAGTTGCTGTGTCGGCACTGTTGATAACCAGCGGTGTTGAAGTGGATATTGATCGGTGCTGCTTTGATACAAATACAAACTGCTTTGCTACAAACAAAGGCGGAGGCATTAAAAAGAATCACTTTTATGACTATAATTGAGTCATCTTGCATGATTTTGAAATACTTTTCTGGAGCCAGCAGGTTTTTGCTTTTACAGAGGTTTGTGAATCACTTTTCCTTCTCTAACTAACTAACTTGTAGCATGTAACTTGATGCAACTTCAGTTCAATTTTAGCAGCGTCTGGATTTAGTGAATCAGTATGAGTTCAGGTTTCTTAGGTTTGTTTCCTTCAGGACTTTACAGCATGCACTGCATCCTGCTGCAGGCCTCACAATGGCTTAAGCTGGAATTGACTGTTAGTTAATCCTCGCATCCCTCGCACATATGAAGTTTACTAGGACGACAGAAGCATATTCACCTCTCAAAAGTCATGCTAGTATTTGAAACAGTGAGTTTGATTGAGAGAGACAAAGGCGGGCTTCTCATATCTAACTGTTGAAATGACAGATGTGGCAGGCAGACTTTATGCTAGCTGCAGGAATCAAAGGAATACTTCACCTGCCAATTGACCATTTGTATATTTATTACTTCCCCAATATTACATTGAATTTGTGAGGAAAACTTTGCTTTTCTTGCAAGCCTCCAAGGTGAACAAAGAATCCAAAAACAGAGAAAATGCTTGATGAATGAAGTCATAGGTGTCAACGTTTCACAACAGCAAAACTATATCCAAGTCTCATTTATCCAGTCTTATGCTCAGTGCTTCCCAAATAGACAGAGCTTTCTGAGAGGGAACTGAACTGAAAGTAAAACTTAACTATCATCTGTTCAAAGTCAGACTCCTTTAACAAAACAGTAATTTTACCTCACAGACAGAACACAGAAGCTGCTGGTCTATCACTGCCGTGTTTGGTTAGTCTGTTTGTGTTAGTGTGAGACTGGTGTTTTTAAAGGTTAGTTCTGATTTAGGAAAGTCTTTAATACTTTTAATGTTTCCCCTCTGACTTGTTTCAAAGTGAGAATCATCTCAAAGGGGTCTTAAATACAAAGGATGTCAACAGGCCTTTTTCACAGCAGACATTTTTACGAGTAGGTAAAGCACAGGTATGGCTGATTACATTTAAGTTCAATGCAGTGTCCTGTTAAATCATGTCACTCAGTGAATATTCAAAATGAAAGTGTCTTTTAACAGACCTGTCAGCTGATGTTTGGCTGACTCCAGCACACTGGTGTAAAACTGGCTGTAAACATTTTATTGATTTACTGATTGATGGGTTTGTTTGTGTTCAGGCCCGTCCAAAGTACCTGCGCTGCATCGCCATCGCCTGCTTCTTCCTGGCTGCAAAGACCTGTGAGGAGGATGAGGTGAACACACACACAACACGATGCACATATAGACACACACATAATCGGGCAGTAGATACTGGGATGCATCATAAGACTTTCCAGACTTAAAGGAACTTTGTGAGTGTTAGAATGAACTGAGGTTCAGATATGTGGAGTTCATGACGTCAGGACTGTCAAGGTAACTGTGTGTGTGTGTGTCTGTGTTTGTGTCTCAGCGTGTGCCCTCTCTGAAAGAGCTGGCTGCCTCCAGCAGCTGTGGCTGTTCTCCATCAGAGATCCTGAGGATGGAGAGGATCATCCTGGACAAACTGAACTGGGATCTGCACACCGCCACAGCACTGGACTTCCTGCACATCGTACGTCTGTCACACACCCACACACTGTGTCTGACACATTCTGACGGCCTTCAGAGATAGAAGCCTTAATTATCATATACTCACTGAACATTTCCCCCATTCAGTGAATTACTGTTCATTGGTAATCAATCTGATCATTCCAGTTCAGTGGCCTATTTGTGTTTCAGTCAGGTAGTGACACATGGTGGCAAAAAGATGGTACTGCCTGCCCTACCACAGATGATCCTTCACCTCCTGCAGTTTATGTTACGTTAATAAGTTTCACTCAACATTGTTTCATCACTTTCAATTCAGTTATTAGCGGAGTTTCTCTCCATGAGATGTTGTTCCAATAAACTAATCCAAACCAGGTTCAGTAGTGAAATCTGCTACTCTTTTAACAGATTCTGATTTTATTTTTCATTCCTGCAACCCTTTTTGCCATCTGGCCTGGAGCCATTATCATGAGTAACAAAATCAAGTACTGCATTGTGTAAAAAACAGTTATAGGTAACTATGAATATTGCCTTTCTAGTCTTCGGACCACTCAAAGCGCTTTTACACTACATGTGACATTCATGCACTCACTCACAGATACGCTGGTATCCTAGGCTACCGCCTGCTCTTGAATCTTGTCCAAGGATGTTTTGACATGTGGATTGCTGGACGACCTGCTCTACTCTCTGAGCCACAGCTCGTGATTTCACTCGGCGTTGATTTTAAAATATGCATAAATAATGGAACAAAGCCTTTTATTACTTTTTAATTGACACACGGCTTTGTTGAATACTGGATTCTGATTGGTTACGGCATTCTACTGTCTGTTATTTCTGAATAGCAGAATGTTAATATTGACACATATCTGATCAGGGGCCGTATTCACAAACATTCTGAGAACACTCTCAGAGAGCTCCTGACTTTGCCTAAAAAATTTTAATAAGGATCCTAGCTTATGAGTGATTTAGGAAAGTTCTCAGAGCTCTGAGCAAGGAAGGGACAGAAACTTTTATCTTAGTGAGGAGGTGTGGTTGACCTTGTTGCTACGTATGATGTAGTCTGGGGCCGTTTAGTGGCTGTTTTGGTAAGGAACCAGAACTAGGGCGAGAGAGACAGGATCTGGAATTCGATGGATGCGCCTTTCCGTCAAAATAAAAGCACCAAGCTAATAAAAATGCAGTGAAACTTTTTAATTTAAAGAATATAATTTACGGGGCGTCGGTAGCGTAGTGGATAGTGCCGGCGCCCCATGTATAGAGGCGATGCCTCGCAGCAGCGGTCGCAGGTTCGACTCCGGCCTGCAACCCTTTGCTGCATGTCAACCCCCACTCTCTCTCTCTCTCTCTCTCACCCCATTTCACTCTGTCCTGTTCATTAAAGGCAAAAAAGGCCCAAAAAATAATCTTAAAAAAATGAAAGAATATAATTTACAAGAAAAGCCCCAGAATTTAAAGTTTTACTTTGGTGAACACTTTTACTTTGGTGAATTTGGTGAATTCCGGATCCGCTCTCTAGACCGGAACCAGAATCCAGACAAAATTCAGAGTGAATGGAAACCAGGCCCTTCCCCGTACATGAAGAGCCTGGTGACACAAGGCTACGTATGATGCTTTGTTTTAACAGATGTGATTGGTTGTCACAGACACGCCCTTTTGTGAGCCTTTAAGTTGTGAGGACACCCAGTGGAGATGAGATGAACTGCTGACTGTGAAAGTGTTGTCATTGTTCATGTGATCACTCTGCTGATGGAAGGTTGAGACAGACTCAAGTCATCACTGCTGTACTAATGCATTTCTACAGTTTTCCAGATATCTTAGTGTATTGATTTTTTTTTCCTGGCGTTAAAGTGCGTATCCCTAATGACAACAACCACACATATTCTCCCTGCAGGATCTTATCTGTAGCGTTTTATTAACTCACTGTCATCCAGTGTTTGGAGAATATTTCTCTGACCTCTTTGTTTCCACCATTTTCTCTTCTGATTAAGAAACTCTTAAACTCTTAAAAGTCCTCCTCCCTGCTCCTGACAGTTTCCCACCTTAGGAGCTCCTTTAAGGTCTGAGATGCTCTGTGAATAACTTTTATCTTTACAAGGACCTAGTCTTAACTTTAAGGGGAAACTCTTCTAAGAATTTTCTTAGAATTCCATCACTAGGAGCAACTCTTAGAGCTAGGAAGCTTTGTGTATATGGCCCCACATATTCTGGAGCAGTGTTTCTCATAAGGGAGTACCCGAACCCCTAGAGGTACTTTGGAGTACTGCAAGATGTTCGTAACATTTAGGAATATATACATCAGTCGTGCATCATACATAATTCCTAAAAAAAGATAAGTATATTACTAAATTTTAAGTACAAGATGCAGTTCAGTGGAACTACAATGCCGTCTTAATGTTATTTCATGTTCACAAATGTAGGTTTTCCATGAGTTAAGTGATTTATTCGACACATTTCAGACACTGATGGTGCCTTCTTTTCTAGCATAAATGTTTTGCACCGGTCAAGGGGTACTTACTGAGAAAATATTTCATATATCGTACACTGTTGATGTTGACCTGTCAAGTTTTACTTCACAATAATGACCCGCTGTCTGTACATCATCTCTTACATGTACTTGATTTACAAACATTCCTCACCAGCCAGCGAGACTTGTAATGCTGATTTTTCTCCTCCTCCTCTCCCACAGTTCCACGCGATGGTGTTGTCGTGTCGTTCTGGGTTTTTGGACTCCATGTTGGGACTGAACCGCTCTCAGCACCTCACCCTGCTCACACGGCGACTCTACCACTGTCTGGCTGACCACACGCTCATACAGGTTCACACACATACTCTCACTTTACTCTGCACCACAGATGTCTCTGCTTCTCTGGAGTTATGTAACACTGGTAAATACAACACAGAGGCAAGTCCCCTTTGAGGCTCAGGTATTTGTGCATCTGGACTTGCCACCTGCCTGACTGCTGAACAAGTTTGTCCCTCATGTGTTACTGTAGCTCAGAGGATCCATGCTGGCCTTGGCCCTCATCACCCTGGAGCTGGAGACCTGCTGTCCTGACTGGCTGGCTCTTACCATCGACCTGCTGAGGAAGGCACAGGTACCAATCTGACGCTCTGTCATTATTAGGGTCAACTTGTGGCCAATCAGAAGCTGTAAACGCTCAGTGTGGAAACAAGAAGTGTTGATGGAGAAGCAGTCAGAAGTGAAAAAGAGGAAACTCCTGACAAGTTTAATTTTGTTCCTCAAAGTGGATTTACGTCTGTCATCTGTAGACACTTAAAAAAAACAGAAGAACAGTGACATCACCAACCAAACACTGGGCCAGAGTGTTTCTGTCAACCGAATCAGAGATTTTGTAGAAGCTGTTGTCATTCAAAACACACATTAAACACACATTAAACATGGCTTAATAGAGACAGTTTCAAACACAAGTACACAAATCAGCTTCACTATAACTCGCAGCATTCACAGACAAACACTTGTCTTTATCTGGACACATTTTCCCCACAAATACAACATGCTAATGTTTGTTAGCACAAGCCTATGGTATTTTACATTGTATAAATTAGCCTAGCAGCTAGCAGACTTTTTCTCTTCTCATAT
>NC_065514.1:193649-198819 GCF_006386435.1 Epinephelus moara
GTATAAATTAGCCTAGCAGCTAGCAGAGATTTCCTCTGCTCATATGAAGCCAGGATAAATCACACACAAGACTTAAAATGCTATTTTTGTGGAGGCTTTATTGTCTTCACAATTTATTGTTTTTTATCTGTGAAATTAAAGTAAATCAAAGCTTTGTTTCCACTGAGGGAAATGGTTTCAGCTTACAGAGACAGACAGGAGGTCTGCGTCACTGTGATGTGTAATTACATCTCTGGGGAGGTGCACGTCAGGCTACAGCGTATGGTACAGCGTATGTTCTATGTGTTAAAATGCTTTGAGTGGAAGACTAGAAAGCAGCATACAAGTGCAAGTCTATTTAACCACTTATATGAAAGACTCTGGGAAAGAGAAAGACAATCTGAAGAAAACAACTGGCAAGGTAAAGCCAGCAGAGGGCGCTCAACATGTCGTTTTACAGCAGTAGGAGAGAGTGTAAGAATTTGGAGAAGTTGTAGCAGAGGAACTGATGTGACTGTTTTCATAGCAGAGAGTAAAAACAAACAGACACCTCTTTTTAATGAATCCCCCCCAACCAGAAGTCTGATTCAAACTTTCTTCGGCTGTTGCTTCCTGGTTTAACACCCTCACCCCCCCAAAGTTACTGTCAGACTCAATCAACTCAGATTTAGTACATGACATGACACATATTAAACACAGAATGGACTTACGACCCACCACTTGGGAACCACTGCTGTAGAGGATATAATTATGTCTTTCTTATTTTCTGTCTCCCTCTCCTTCCCTCCATGTTCGTCTCCTTCATCCTCCTCTCCAACTCTTCCTCTCTCCAGTTCGACAGCTCTGAGTTGATTCGGAGTCGAGAGCTGGTGGCTCGTAGTCTGTCCACACCGAGAGCTTCCCTGCCTCCAAACACTGTCTACATCTACCAACCCCTGCAGAGCCACACCACCCTGCAGCCTCCTGCCCAGGACTCCACCGTCCCCAGCTGCACACTGGGTACGTGTCACTCGATTCAGTGTCTGTTGCATGGTGGGTAATGTAGGCACCAGGTGTTGACAGGGAAGAAGAATGTGTGGAACAAAAAACATATTTAAGTATTTCTGCAACTTTATTCATTCCAGGGATCATCACCTCCACCGCTGAGTCTTCCAGGGACCACGCCCTCGTCACCGCCGCCCCTTCACAGCTACAGACACCTGCTGGTGGGGAGGAGGAGGGGAGCCAGCTGCCCTGGAACTCCACCTGCTCCTCCGCCACCGACAGCAGCATCCCAGCTCTACTCTCTCCACCTAAACACCTCCGCCAACTAAACCACCTGCAGAAGGTCACACTGCGCTGCAAGGCGTCCGCCAAGCGCAAGGTAACACTGCGAAAAATAACTCCATGTAGAGACCTGACAGTTTTTAAAGCAGGGGTAGGTGATTTTCTGGAGCAGGGAAACAAGTCAGGACTCTGCAGCTCTCCCCTCTGTCCTAAGCCCCTCCCACCAAACAAGCATGGTCATATGCACACGCTTCATATAATAAACCCTACGAGTGTTTCTGTACAAATGCTTTACACAGTGACCTGTACGAGTGCTTCACACCGTGACTTGTACAAGTGCTTCACACAGTGAACTGTACAAGTGCTTCACACAGTAAACTGTACGAGTGCTTCATACAGTAAACTGAACGAGTGCTTCATTCAGCAAACTGTACGAGTGCTTCAGACAGTAACTTGTACAAGTGCGTCATTCAGTAAACTGTACGAGTGCTTCTGTACGAGTACTTCATACAGTAACCTGTACAAGTGCTTCTGCATGAGTGCTTCAGACAGTAACTTGTACGAGTACTTCATACAGTAACCTGTACAAGTGCGTCTGTACGAGTGCTTCAGACAGTAACTTGTACAAGTGCTTCTGCACGAGTGCTTCATTCAGTCAACTGTACAAGTGCTTCTGCATGAGTGCTTCATACAGTAACCTGTACAAGTGCGTCTGTACGAGTGCTTCAGACAGTAACCTGTACGAGTGCGTCTGCACGAGTGCTTCAGACAGTAACCTGTACAAGTGCTTCTGCACGAGTGCTTCAGACAGTAACCTGTACGAGTGCTTCTGCACGAGTGCTTCAGACAGTAACCTGTACGAGTGCTTCTGTACGAGTGCTTCATACAGTAACCTGTACGAGTGCTTCTGTACGAGTGCTTCATACAGTAACCTGTACAAGTGCTTCTGTACGAGTGCTTCAGACAGTAACCTGTACGAGTGCCCAATACAACCCCACTCATATAATCCGAACTATCCCTTTAAGCAAGAAGACTAAACTAAACGACTAAAAAATGTTTAGTCTTTAGTCTTGACACACTTTTTTCTGTTTCCTGTCACTGTATTGACCAAACAATTAACTGATAAGACATGAAAGTAACCAGGAGGGTGACTGATAATGAAAACAGTAACTGCAGCCTCAGACCTCAGTAACAATATAACTCTGTCTGTGTTCAGGTGGAGGAGATGGAGGTGGATGACTTCTATGATGGCATCAAACGCCTTTACAATGAAGACGTCACCGCATCTACCGCCATTGTCCAGGAGGGGGCAACACCTTCGACGGGGGCAATAACAACAATAACAACAGATGGAGTAGGAGGAGGGGGAGGAGGTCTGGGTGTCTGCAGTGTCCTGTTGTCCCGACAGGAAGGCAGCACCTCTCCCTGCCCGCCTCTGCAGCCAGTCAGTGCCTCCTAGAGACCAAACAGAAACCTGAAAACCAAAACCACCTCAACTCTGACGTCATCTTTACACTTCCAGATCAACGTGACTTGTAGGCAGTTGTTTAGGCAACAGTGACGGGCAACTCCCTCAGCAATAGGCAACAACCAGAAAGAGAAATATTTAATCCAGTGTTCCCATTTGCACAACACAGCAATCTAAAGGCAGCTCCTCAGGAAATGTTGCCCATCACAGTTGCCTGAGAAAATTGTCCTCAGCGTCACTCCTTCTAAAGTAACGTACATTAAGAGAAGGAAAACACTGATCTCACAATATAAACAGTGGAGCGATACAGATGATTTCAGGAGTTAAGGTGGTTTTGGTTTCAGTCCCAACGACCCCAGCGTGACCTCGAGCTGTTCGGCTGTCCTGAGGTCAGCTCCCATCATCCCCTGCAACAGGACAACAGAGCCCAAAAAAAATTAAACATTCAAAAAATAAAAAACGTGCTGCTGCTACTATCTTATTAATGATATTTGTTGAACACACATATTACAAAAGGTTTAAAAAAAAAAAGATAAATAGAAAAGTTACCTTCAAAAAAACCTTGAATTGACTCCTCCCCTCCCCCGCCTCGTCTCTCCTCTCTGTCCTGTTGTGGAAGAATCTCGAAACTGTTTGTCAATTTATATTTGTTGTTTCACATCTTAAACTCTTCTTTCATTTTATATATTTATGTTTTTATTCTATCTCCTTCCCTTTCCTTCCTAGGTCTGCATGTTGTCATCTCTATTCCGTCTTTAGAGTCTAAATCAAATGTATGACTGTTTCTGTATAGACGATTATCTGTATTACTCACCCAGATAGAAAAAAGGTTTTTTTTTGTGAGTGAAATTTGATTGTTAATAAGATGCTAATATAAATATCCCTCCTATGAATCCCTCTGTTTTTCCCTCCCTTCTCAGCTTGTTGTGACGGCTTGACTGAATGAACAGGTTGTTTTATTCACCCACAAACTAAACAAGTCTCTTTGAAGCTGCTTGATTATGTCCTTAGAATGTACATGTTCTCCTCTTAAGCCGTAAAAATTCTTGGTCATGAGAACTTGTTGCTGTGATTACAGCGCCAACATCTAGGCTTTACAAACTTTGTTGTCCTCCTACATAGAACAGGACCCTCGTACAGAACAACAGCCGGAGGGAATCACAGTTCTAGTTTCTATATTCACATGTAATAAAACAACCTTAAGTTATTTAAAGCGTTTTTAATATTAAGCTAAGAGACAGAAATGTGGTTTTTGAGTTGATGTCTGGGCTTCAGAAGAAGAAAAATGTGACAATCCTCTCTTTGATGTTTAAAAAAAATCTGCTAAGACAACATGCTGTTTTTATCTCTTGAAGTTCTGTTTAACATATTTTTACTCCTGCAAAAAGCTCTGTTGTTCCTGCTGTGGGAGCTGCTGGAGGCTGCTCCAGGCCCCTGAACGCACTGCGGCACCAATAAATGAAGAGATACCAGGATAACCATTGAGCTCTGTGTCTTCATTTAATCACACGGAAACATTTGTGTTTTACATTTTGGTTGTATAGATAAATTAACAGAACATAATGTTGGGTATTAGATGAACATAACCTAACAAATGACAGAGTATAGTATGTCGTCCAAAATCATGAAAAAAGTCATAGTATAGCATGTCGGCCGAAAACAACAAAAAAAGTCATAGTATATTATGTCATCTGAAATCAACAAAAAAAGTCATAGTATAAATCTGTCGTCCAAAATCGTGAAAAAAAGTCATACTATAGTATGTCATCTGAAATCAACAAAAAAAAAATAGCATAGTATGTTGTTAAAAAATCATGAAAAAAAGTCATGGAATACCATGTCGTCCAAAATCGTGAAAAAAAGTCATAGTATAGCATGTCGTCCAAAATCGTGAAAAAAAGTCATAGTATAGTATGTCATCCAAAATCATGAAAAAACGTCATAGCATAGTATGTGGTCCAAAATCAACAAAAAAAGTCATAGTATAGCATGTCGTCCAACATCATAAAAAAAAAATCATAGTATAGCATGTCGGCCGAAAACAACAAAAAAAAGTCAGTGTAGTATGTTGTCCAAAATCATGAAAAGAGTCATAGTATAGCATGTCGTCCAGTCGTAAAAAAAAGTCATAGTATAGCGTGTCGGCCGAAAACAACAAAAAAAGTCATAGTATAGTATGTCATCTGAAATCAACAAAAAAAGTCATAGTATAAATCTGTCGTCCAAAATGGTGAAAAAAAGTCATACTATAGTATGTCATCTGAAATCAACAAAAAAAATCATAACATAGTATGTTGTTAAAAAATCATGAAAAAAAGTCATAGAATACCATGTCGTCCAATCGTGAAAAAAAGTCATAGTATAGTACGACGTCCAAAATCATGAAAAAACGTCATAGCATAGTATGTGGTCCAAAATCAACAAAAAAAAGTCATAGTATAGCATGTTGTCCAAAAT
>NC_065514.1:199319-200359 GCF_006386435.1 Epinephelus moara
CATGAAAAAAGTCATAGTATAGTATGTCGTTAAAAAATATCATACAGAAGTCAAAACACCTAATCTAAGATTTTCTTTCAAAATGCTCTGAAATTATTAGTCTAGCTGTTGAACATCTAAATCCCCCACCAAAAGTCCTTGGTAGTTTTGGGTTCCCCTGAATGTTAAACATGTGATCACAGCCCTGCACTGAAGGTTTGAAGTCTTTTCGTGTTTCAATCATTCATACTTTCCAAAATATTTAACACTTAGCTGGTATTCCCATCCATTGAAACGAGTGGGGTTAAGCTGTTGAAAAAATTTTTTTTATTTAACTCTATACACACAACAGGTCTAACAGGAATGTACACACTGGACACACTGAGCTTGTTCAAACAACAACTCTACACACACATTTGGACTTCTGTACTTGTAAGAAACGTCAGTAACACAATCCATAACCTACATCTGATTCTAACTGAAACCCTCAAACCAACCCTTAAACAGCCCTTTGAATGAATGACAACAGGATAAAATGCCTTTAATCTCAGTTTAAAACTGGTTGTCATAGTTACACATACAGGAACACACACACACACACACACACACACACACACACACACACACAGTCATGAACAAACATGTCCTCCAGCCTGCAGTGTTTCTCTGAACATGTTGTCACCAGTTTCAAAACTGCTGTTAACGAGACACAAAGGAGGAACTGCTGGGTGCACCCACTAAACACAACCTAGATGTCAGGAAGGAACTGTTCACATGTACATCTTTACAGAGATGTTAGCATTACGTCCCCCAGGTCTCTGTGTCAGTTCACTTCTGGTAATCTGAATAAACACCATTTTATTTTGGAATACGAACCATATTAGCACAGGAAAAATTAGGTAACAGTAATGAGTTGGTCCCCTTATACCTTTAGAACTGCCTTAATTCTTGGTGTCATAGATTCAACAAGGTGCTGGAAACATTCCTCAGAGATGTTGGTCCATATTGACATGATGACATCACACAGTTGCTGCAGATTTGTCGGCTGCACATCCATGATG
>NC_065514.1:200368-255518 GCF_006386435.1 Epinephelus moara
TTAAACCATGCTCAGTTGGTACTAAGAAAATCTCCCCCACACCATTACACCACCAGCAGCAGCCTGAAGCGTTGATACAAGGCAGGATGGATCCATGACGCCAAATTCTGACCCTACCATCTGAATGTGGCAGCAGAAATCCAATCTTCTTTTGTCCAGTTTGTCCAAGGCTAAGATGAAGCAAACCTCCCTGCCAGCAGGTTTGCGCAGTAACTTATACCAAAAGATCTAAGACCTGGTTTTAATAAACCACAATTAACTTTTAAGTCACCAACCAACTTAAAACACCTCTGACTCTGCCAGGAAAAGGTGAAGCTTCACAAGAGTGGTGCCTGTTGCAGGGTGATTAAAATTTATTGTACAGGTGTTGATGATGTTTTGCCTATGACTTCCCTAAATTTTATTTTACTGCAAGTTAATTTTCATAAAGACAAACTGAAACTAAAGGCTGCCTGGAAGAAAGAAAGTCCATCTGAAAACTGAAGGATGAGTTGGAAACAACACACTAACAAAGATGTGGGTGACAAGCTGCAGTATCGTCTGTGTCGCTGACTGTCTTTGAATCCTGAAACATGAATCACAGCTTCAGACTGAAACTGGAGCTCACGTTGCCCTGCGGCTCATAAACTTCCACCCTCTGCTGGGTCTTTTCCCCCCTCACAACAATGACATCAGACAATCACGATGAAAACCATCCGCTCAGCAAATCGCCTCTTGCTTTGAGCGATCACGCGTCTCAGATCCAGCCGTCTTTGTCACACAATCTTTTCTTTCATATCCGGTGAAACAATGCTAAGGTGCAGAAACCAGTGCTCCCTGCTGCTGCAGCTATTCAGACTGAAAGCAGTGAATGTCTTTTTATATAAAGCTTTGGACAGTGTGTACGCTCTGTTAATCAACAGCAGCAACAAGCATCAGATCCAAACTGAGGCTGACAAAGAACAAAGAATAAAGGCTCACATGACAGCCGCCAAAAAGTAAATACTGAGAAACTGGTGCTCTTTTAAACTCGTGACTGTGTCTCGTGAACTGTAATCCTGGGTGTCTGAGCATGTTGAACTGTAAAGGAACTAAACAGAGCGAAGAGGAGAACCTTCAGATGGAGTGGAAACTTGGAAATCACTGTACGTCCTCAGTGAAGTAAACGTAGCTTTGAGAGAAGCTGCAGTAGCAGATCATCGGCAAATCCTGATAATCCTGTTCCACATGTTCATTTTCATACTGTCAGAAGGATTGTACAGTGGTTAAAGGAGCTGTGTGTGAGCATGTAGCATGGGGGGATTATGGTTATTCCTCCCTTAAATAAAGGAGTTGATAAAACCGATATAAGTAACTATCGCCCCATTTCCAAATTATGTTGCCTGGCTAAAATTTTGGAGTACCTGGTAAATAATCAACTTGTATCCTATCTCTCTTTGCTTTCTGCACTCACTCCCTATCAGTCTGGCTTTAGGCCTATGCACAGTACCATATCTGCAACCTCCCTAGTTCTAAATGACGTTACACCACCCTTGATAGCAAAATGTCTTGCGCTGCTCTGTTTATAGACTTGTCTAAGGCGTTCATCACAACTGACCCTTCGCTTGATTTTGTTGCTGTGTCAGTCTGACATCCTGAATATATCCATCAAATGCATATTGTAGACCCTTCTGTCTGCTTCTGTCTGAAATTGCTTTTTTGTTTTTCCAAAAATTTGAGAGTATTTCTCCAGGGAGCGGAGTTAACGACCGGGGGTAGCGCCATGCCAGTCTAGCTCCGAAACCGAAAGTTTGTTGGACTTAGCAACAGTAACTAAGGGGGGCGGGCCTTAGCGAAGGGTGAATTGACCACTTACTTTTAAAGAAACTTTCCCGTATTGGTTTTGATTCTGTCAGCTGCCTGTGGTTTGAAAACTACCTCTCCAATAGACTGCAGTGTGTAAAGATGGGTGATTAAATATATTACTAAAGGTGTCCCACAGGGCTCAGTGTTAGGGCCAATATTGTTTTCATAAATGAAAATGAGGGTGTCCCTCAATTGATTTCCAGAGTCTTAAATAAAGGTTTGAATGAATGAATGAATGAATGAATGAATGAGACAATGGTCCCCTGGGCACAGACATGTAAAAGGCCCCACCACCCCACCAAGATAGGAGCAAGACACATAGACTTTGTGAGGGTTTTCCCTTTTGTTGTTCTTGTTTAGCTCATCTTTTTGTGGTTTGGTGTCCCTCTGTAGTCATTTTGTGTCCCTTTGTGGTTGTTTAGTGTGTCTTGGAGGTCATTTTGTGTCTTTTTTGCTCATTTTGTTTCGCTTTGTAGTCTTTTTAGTGTGACACCTGGCTGTCATGTAGCCAGCCAGGTGAAGGACAGGGAGGGGCCCCTGAAACTTCTGTAGCTCTTCACACCGGCAAGGATAACCATCCAATTTCATAGAGTGTGCCAGTAAATCCGGAACTCCGTTAGCGCTTTTAGCACTTCCGGTTCTCTCGTCTAAAAGTCAATACGTTTTTTGAATGGGATTTTGGTAAAATGCCTCAAATAAGGTCTGTGGTTAACAAAAGCTTAAGCGAGTTTCAGGTTTTGTTGTACGACATAAAACATGTCAGTAAATACCCTACTTGTGAATTTTGAAGCTTTTACGTGTCGTAAAAAAGGCAGTTGCTAACAAGTTGCTCAATACGACTACAAACCCTGTCGGGGACATTAAACCTCATCACCCCCGAACAGGTGAGAGTGCTGGCAGTCCACCATTACAGCTTCTTATTTAGCTTNAAAACGCAATGCAAAAATCACATTCACTTTCTCTTCCGGGAACCAGTGCGATGCTAAACTTCTGGGTTTTGACGTCAGCCCTGGCACACTCTATTGTACTTGTGCAACAACAATAAAGGTCTATCTATCATGACGTATTTTATGTGTATTTATTTATGTGTTTACACGTGGACATTACAGTAAACAGTTACAGTGATAAATACTGTGAATATGGGAATGTTTCATGATTGATCCCGAGTCAAAAGCTGTTAAAAATATGGTTTCCCTCTCCGTGTACTTAGTAAGACAACAGTTTCCCTTGGTCCGGACCCCATGAAGCCGACTACAGGTGTGACAGCACCTTTAAGCGTCACAGTAGGAGGAAGTGTCAGTGTCAACAATCAGCACTCCTCTGTTAGTGAACGTCATTAACCACTTTCTGATCCTGGCCGTGTTGTGGATGGCCCCACTCAGGTTTGTGTTTATGAAACCAGCCAGCAAACAGCTGTTCAGTCGACGGTCAGTAAACCAATCAGATTTTAGAACTCTCCAAATAAAATCCAACTTAATCCATCAGTTGAGTTTCTAAATAGAGGGCTCAGACAGACCTTGAAACCGCCGCAGCGATTTGTGTTTGAGGAACGCAGCAATTGACGAAGACCTTTTGACCCTCATCGTGCCCGATATGGTCACCGGCCTCTCTCCGGATGAAGCAAAGGAGAGGTGATGCCTCCGACGGCGGCGCTGCTGCTGCTGAGGCTGTTCCCAGCTGGAGTCTTCTTTCCTGTCTCCTCCTCCAGCAGGCCGCCGTGGTGGAGCTCCCAGCAGCTGGAAGACGTCCGGTGGCTCGCTGCGGCTCAGGTACTGCCAGGGCCTCTTTCCCGCCGTGTCCCTCAGCTTCACGTCTGCGTTAAACTTGTTAACCAGCAATCGCATCATGTTCCTGTGGCCGTGCATGGCAGCGATGTGGAGGGGCGTGTGGCCGCACGCTGACTTGGTGTTCATGTTGAAGGTCAAACCAGCCTTTTGAACTCCGTACCTGCAACCAAGACAGGGAGAGAAAATCAGTGTCACGTTTTACATCCCTCTCACAGTAGTTTAGTAAATATTCAAGTGCATTTTGACGTTTTAAGGATTTTTTATTTTATCTTATCATTTCACGCTGAAAGGAATTTGACAGAAATTCATCTTGGCTGAAATGGTGTTGGTTCTTTTTCAGCGAAGTGTTGGTCGATTAATGAGAGTGAAATATCTCACCTCACAGTCATGGTCCCCGGAGGGTGAACTTGGTGATCTTATGTCTTTACCTCTAGTGCAACCATCAGGACAACGGCCTCACTTGTCCAACATTTAAGTTGATGACAGAATATCTAAAACTGATGCTCTACTTTGAGATTAATCCTGACGCAACATGCTAAACGTTACATGCGTACGTACATCAGGATGTTAGCATGCTAACTGTGAGCGTTGTAATAGATATTAGCAAGTGAGCTCAAAGCGGAGCTGAGCCTGCAGACAGCTGAAGCTTACAGTGAACTGACCAAACATTAGTCGACAAGAAAGGTCATTAGTCGTCAGATTTCATTGGTTGCTTAGTTGCAGTATAAAAAACAAAAAGAGAAACTCTATTAGGAGCTGCTCCTTGTCAAAATAAATCCAAACCTACATGACTGGACCATGTGTGACTTTACTTTGAAAGGACAGACACAGGAAGTGTCCACGCTCAGCAGTCAGACAGGAGTCAGGTTAATGTCCAGGCTGGTACCTGTAGTTATTCCACAGGCTAGTTAATAACATGTCGGGCAGGAAATCCAAAGTCCTCTCTCTCCTATTTAATGGCAACCTGCAACTGGATGGAGCATTACTCCAAACATTTAACAGCAATTGTTGCCCACCAATACATCTGCTGGCTTGTTTGCTTGTTCACGAAAGCAACCACAGCCATTGTAGGTTCCTCAGCTGCCATTTGTTCAGTGGTCCCTCCACTTGCGCTATGGAGCCAAAATGGCAACTGTTGAGAGTAAGAAGTGTCCAGTGTTCCTCACTTAACTGTTTGATTGTTATAAGAACATCATCCAATGACAAATAGTGCACTGCATTTGGTCATACTGGAAGAACTGGAGTGGAAGAACTCATGCACTCAAATAGCACGTGTTAGTACATAAAGAATGCAAACAGACATAGCAGGTGACATATATGAGTGAGAAATCAAAGAACCAGAAACATTCCAACAATCCATGTGAGCTGTTCAGATATCACTAATTACAGCTCTGCTCAGCTATTCCAGCTGCAGAACGCTACATAAACCAGACCGTCCTGTTTTACAGAGAGTAAACCTGACGAGGCTAACAGCTAGCTGCCTACCATAGCGTGTTGAGGACTCTGTGGTCGCCGTGTTTTGCAATCCAGTGCAGCACGGTGAAGCCGGAGATGAAGTCTTGTCTGTTGAGCAGGGACGTGTCCTCTCTGAACAGGGAGTAGATGTCAGGCCAGGCACCCGCCGCCCCCTTCACCAGCCAGGCGTGCTCCCTGGGCTCCAGAGGAACCAGTGACTGATGACAGGGACAAACATAAACGTAAAGGATAAGTTCAGTATTTTTCAAACTGGACCCCATTTTCCTGTGTTTCTGTGTCCAAGTGACTGATGGAGACACGTATATTTAAAACAGGTCTAGTACTGAGCAAGATGGCCGCAGCCCGCAGCAGCAAAACAGGCTGCAATGTACCCACTCAGGGCGTGTTAGCAATGTCAATTTACATCCACTTAAAGTGTTTGTTTTTGTCACTGACAGGCTCAGATTGTTATTCTAAGTGTCTGACAACATTATGAAATGAATTCCTTCAGAGATAGACATTTTTATTTAAGAGACAGATCCTTTTTGTTTAACCATCACCAAACCCACCAGACTCCATTTAAATAATCAGTCATTTTAGCGTATATAGAGGCAGCATGTTTTCACATCTAACTGGGTTAATTTCAACCAAACCAGAGCTGGTGATTGTTGGAACAGTGGAAAGACAAAGCAAAATAGCTTCTGTGAGTTTTATTTTGTTTCTGTCAACTTTGAATGAAGTGTGTTATATGATGATAAAATGACTGGTTATTTAAATGGAGTCTGGTGGGTTTGGTGATGGTGATTTTGGGGCTGTTTCTGGTTAAACAAAAAAGATCTCAGGGTGCTTTCAGCCCTAGAGTCGTCTCCTTTGGTCTGAATCAGGGACTCATGTTGTTCCAAAGTTGTATAATTGCCTAGAGTTGGTTCTCACGGCAGCATTTACAAGCGGACCAGATCAAATGTCTTGTGTGAGAAAGCTGCTCTTGATTGGTCAGAATTTCAAGTCTTGACCCTCACCATCTTAACTACTACACCAAGAATGAACAGCAGGTTTGATGAGACAGTGTACTCTCTATAAGTCTCACCTGCCTACCGGTGCCTTCCTGATGACCAGTGGTGGAGACAGCTGTGGGAAGGCTCCTCCTCCCTCCCGTTCCCTCCACCCTCTCCACAAGCTCTGCGAGGCTTTGAGAGCGGGACGGTGTGGAACAGGACGACAGCGAGGAAGACGACAGGTTGTAGCGGAGGCTGAGCGTGGAGGAGATCAGGTGGAGGCGGTTCAGCCGGGCCGCCTCACTTCCTCCTGCTGCCCTCGCCTGCTCCTCGAGGAGCTGGTCGAGATCGGCTCCCAGGCTGCGGCACATCCTGCTCCTCAACTGGCTGCTGATCCGCCTGGCGACCCATGGGCGCTGCCGCAGTGGAGGCGAGGAGGTGGAGCCCTCGCTTGACTCTGCATCCTCACGGTCATTGTAGAGATCATCTGAGGGGATGAGTGAAGGGTTAAGAATGCTTTAAGCAAGACAGGTACTGAGACATGTCATATTCACAACAGCCACAATGCAAGGCGGGGCAAAAAGCCTTTACAGCGGTCCGTCATCTTTTTGTTATACACACAACATAAATTGTAGTTGGTGTGTGAAGACTGAAAAAGAGTGTTTGAAAGAGAAGTTCAAACACTGTCACTCCTCTGCACACCTGGCTCTCTGTGAGTTGGCAGTGCTTACCTTACTGTTGGTTTTGTAGGTTACCAGGCTGGTAGAAGATAAATGGTAAATGGACTGCACATGTGTCGCACTTTTCTAGTCTTCACATTCAGGTAACGTTATGTCTTGTTTTATTTTGTGATGGTGTTCAGCCGTTTACATACGGCATGCTTGCTCGGCTGCTTTCCATCTGTCTGCCGCTGTTTGACGCTGACACAGACTTTCAAAATTAAAAATGATGATATGGATCAATTATTTTACTTTGTATCAATGACACTGGATCGTTGATCATTTAGTTGATATATCGATCCAGATCGATGGATTGGTACACCCCTACGACACGCTTGGCACATAGGTAAAGTTTAAATTCTGCAATCTCACCTCTAAATGCCATTAAATCCTACAGACTAGACCATTAAATAAAGGTTAGAATAACATCAGCAGACCTGTCAGAGATGTGGACATCAAGGTGATGTGGATCTATTTTGTCAAGAGACTCACTGATTAATCGACTTACATATTTCCAGGCCCGTACTCATAGTCCCTCTGCAGACAGGATCAGTCGTGCACAAAGATTTGTTTAAATCTAAAGTCTATTAAAGACTGATACTTTAATGAGCACAGAGAGCTGTAACCTGTCTGTGACATTTTCCGCTAACAGCTCCTTCACCACAGAAAAGATCATGAAACTAAATGTTTGCTGAGAAAAGCAAGACTTTAGCTCTGACCTGTGGAGAGATGCCACGGCACCACACGGGCTGTGGAGCCCTGGTCGTCATGGAGATGGTCTGTGGAGCGATGGAATGGAGGCAGACGAGCTGTGGACTCCTGGACGTCGAGGAGATTGCCTGTGGAATGATGCCAAGGCGCCGTTGTTTTAATGGTGGCACGATGCATCACAGACTCATGGGCTCGCTGGAGGACTTCCTGGATCTGAGACCTCCCGCGAGTCTTACCTTTCAACACAGAAGAGTTAAAGGGACAGTCTGCATTTTCATTATGCATCACCCTTTAATAAAAAACTTTCCCCATAAGGTCTACACCAGGGTCAGTGACCTTTACTATCAAAAGAGACGTTTTTGACCAAAAATAATTAAAAGAATGGGTCTAAATGAGCATTAAAAAATATGTTTTACTACAAGATGGCTGGTGGTAAAAATATTCAAAACATAGCGTACAGTTAAAGGAACACTGTGGAAGATTTTGGTGGATTTAGCGCCACCTAGTGGTGAGGATTGCAAATGGCAACCAGCTGAAACTTCTCTCATGTCAAGCGTGAACTCCCCGTTAGAATTCCTTAAGTGTTTACTGTTCAGGAGGGTTTTACCAGGAGCCAGATTATCTGCAGAGGTGTCCTCCACTCCAAAAGAAACATACCAGGTGATTTAAACCGGTAAAACAATGAGATAAAACAATTTCACGTAACAAATCTGTTTTTCCAAAGCTCTTGTGGAGGGGCCACTAACTATGGTGACATATGTGAAAATGCAAAATGGCCCTATTGAGAGGCTGTGTTTCGTTCGTCCGTTCTGAGCTACTGTAGAATCATGGCAGTGCAACATGGCGATCTCCACAGAGGTGGACCTGCTCCCTTTGTAGATATAAACAGCTCAATTTAAGGTAATAAAAAACAATGATTCTTATTTTCAGGTTTTTCCAAATTATTATACACCAAAGAAAACATACTATCCCATTTCTACCCACATGTTCCCCTAAATCCTGCACACTGGACATTTAACTCTTTCTCCACCATTGACGAGATATTCCATCAATCCGTGTTTTCACTGTCATAAGATAGGGGGTGCTGTTATACAACTTGTGAAATAGAACAGCATTGCCGTGTCCAAAAACAAACGAAAAGGAAGATTCGCTGGAAACCAGAAGATGTTGTTTACACAGGTGTTGCAGCTTGTAAACTGCACGAAACAGCTGGCGCTGACGGAAAAGTTTACAGTTGCGCAAGCTGTGGAGATTTTGATGGACTCTGACATTTCCTGTTTTGGCCAACATTCTGAAACCGATTTGGACGATGAAGCGAACGAGTTTGGTGGGACAAATCGGGATCTCCATGACGGTGACAAGACAACCACAGAGGAGACGGAGACAACAGAAGGATCTCTGAACGTGGCAACCTGTTTTGCTATACTTCCAACAGAATATTATTTTCAGAATTATCATTATTTTCATTTATACAATTCAAACTGAAAAGAGAAAAAAACAAAAAATTGTAAATGTGAAATTGATTTTGTTTTTGAAATGACGTCTCTTCTTTAGTTTGATGTAAATACTGTTTACATATTCATAGAACAAATTATTCTGTGGGTCTTGAAAGATCAGTGAATATGATTAAAAATGCTGATGGCGGCTGGCAACTTAAAAATAATACTCTGGCGGGGAAAGTGTTAATATTGACTGTTTTAGGTGGCTGCTGTTACATCTCTAAGCTTTAGTGGCTGTACTCCTGTCTGCTTCTCCAAACTGAGGCGTGCCGACCACCATCTACTGTAGTTAATACACTGACTATGGTTAAGTACCTCAACAACCCCGCTGCAAAAAAATCCGAACTGTCCCTTTAACACACAGCCTGCTGTCATACCTGTTACGGCCAGTAGATCTTCGTAGCTGCTGTTCCGCCTCAGTCCACCAGGGGAGCCAGACGGTGGCCAGTCGCCGCTGGAGAAGCCAGTGTCAGATGAGCGTGAGAGGATGCTGCTGTGACTGGATGAAAGCCCCACCCCTTGGCTTGGATCTGGACCCTGATTGGGCTTCAGGTGGACACCTGTGGGCTGCGAGTATTGGCGGTCTGCGTGGACGTCGCGGTGAGGCGCCACCTCCTCAGCTCGGTCTGGGGACGGGACGTAGCGCTCTGCGTCTAACGGCAGGCTGCGTCTGGTGGATGACGACTCTAGACCTGGAGCGGCCCACTGTCCTCTATGCCCCACCCCTGACCCCCAGCTGCCACCAGGGGGCATCATTTCCACGTCCATATCCTGGATGTAAATCTTCGGGAGCTGTCTTTCTGATGAAGAGGCGGAGGAAGAGGAGGAGACAGAGGGAGGAGCAGGCGTGGCTGTGATGCTTGGTAATGAGGCAGGGATGACCTTCTCCGTGTCTCTGAGAGGAGCGCTCAGGGGCCGCGCTCCTCCTGCTGAACCTCCCTTCACCTGGACTTGCACCACTTCCTCCTCTTCGTCCTCATCTTCATCATAAGACACAGCAGATTTGTAGCTCTTTCTGTGTCTGATGCGGCGCGGGGCGTCCTGCAGCTGAAGAGGAGGAGGCTCCTGATGAAGACTCCTCTCAGGCTGCCTCCCTCTGAGGGGCTCCTGGACCTGCTGGGTGGGCTCTACATGATGTCTGACCGCAGGGGCCACAGGTGGAGGCACAAACCCCACCCTCTGCTGCCCCACCTTGGTGCACTGGACTGGGGCAGGAGGCCCAGACACACTGGGGGTCTTCGCCTGAGGGGCTGCTGCTGGTCTACCTGAGAGCTCAGGTGCGCTGCTCACCTGCTTCAGGTTCAGATTTGTCTCCACATTGTTGTTGTTGTTGAGTATGATCCCAGCCGCGGGGAGGATTGTTTTCTCTGCGGGGACTCCCGGCGGGGCGGGTGCTGCCACCTCCCTCTGCGGTGCTTTCTGCCGAGGCTTCTCTGCGCTCCAAGCCGGGCTCAGCTTCGCGCTCTCCGCGGAGAGCTCGGTGTTCTTCCCGGCGGTGGGTCGCGGGGGTTCGGGGGAGCTCCCTGCACCGCTGCCGGGGACATGTCCTTTGAATTTCTTCCTGAGGACGACGAAAGAGACACCGTCGATCGGTTTGACGGTGGCCACGGAGTTGACAAACTTCTTGAATTGCTCCCGGTTGCGGTTCCGGTCCGGATGGTCCCTGATGAAGTTCCTGAAGTGCAGCAGCAGGTCGGAGTTTTTCACCGAGCCTCCGCAGCTCTGGAGGAAATGTAACACCGAGTCCTGAGTGAAGTCTGTGGCCATAACTGTCTCTGTGTCTGTCTCTCTGTCTCTGTCTCTGTGTCTGTCTCTCTGTCTCTGTCTCTGTGTCTGTCTCTCTGTCTCCTGTCTCTGTGTCTCTGTGTCTGTGTCTGTGTCTCTGTGTCTGTCCGTGTCTGTCTCCAGCTGCCGGGCTCAAAGGTCGGGGAGTTGTTTCTGTCAGAGGAGTTAGGCTCCGCCCACCTCAGGTATTTGTCCTGAACCTACCTGCCGCATTCCTGCAGGGTACCCGGATGTGTCTCATCATGCACAGAGTTACAGCTGCTCTTATTGTTTCACTGTGTGGAGGATTATATGTTGTGCAAACAGCACATGCAGTTATTATTAAAGGTACACATTTCATAATTCATTCAGAATGTGACAAAAACAAATTGTGTTCACTAATTTATCTTATTATTATTCATGAGGCTCAGTTTCTTAATTCCACCCTATATTTTAAGTTGTTTAAATCAAAATTAAAAGCTGTTTGTGGTTCTTACATTAATAACAAATAAGAAATCCATGTCAGAGATGTTCACTTGATGAAGTTTGTCACATAAATTATCCTCATTTATTATTATTATAATTATTAATATTGTTATATCAACATTTTATTGCTGTTATTGTTGTTTTTATTCTTATTTTTACTTTATCAACGTCTTTGTTATTAATATTATTTTGTTATTGTTCTTGTTTTATTCTTATTTTGTATTTTATTAACATCTTCATTATTATTGTTATTATTATTAGTTTCATTCTTATTTTTTACTGAATTAATATTATTATTATTATTAATATTAGTGTTTTCATTCTTATTTTTTTACTTTATTAACATCTGTTATTAGTATTATTTTGTTATTATTATTGGTATTATTATTTATTATTATTTTATCAATGTTTATTATTGTTGCTTTTGTTGTTATTTTTTGTTGTTAATTAATATAATTATTATAATTATTATTTTATTATTGTTGTTTTTATTCTAATTTTTATTGTAATAACATTATTATTATTATTTAATAATTTATTAATGTTATTATCTATTGCTGTTGTAACTAATATCCCTCGGTATTGGATGGTTTCGACTGATTGTTTGTACATTCTTATAATTAAATAAAGAAAACACAGAATACACAAGAATATAACACATTGAATTTTTTATTGCTCTTGTTACACTGTGACTGGAACAGGAGCTAAATACACAGCATCATAACTGTCCAGTAATTGCATTTGTGGGATCAATATGAATTTAATAAATACATATAAATATTTATTTTATTCAGCTTGTTGTCCTTTGTGTTTCTGAAGCATTCATAAATATTTAACTGGTTAATTGTGAAGCAGTGAACTACATGTAATCAAACTATCAGGCTAGTTTATCTTTATTATCTTCTATTTATACAAACATTTTTTGTCAATGAAAAGAAAGGAATTATTTTCAGTTTTACTGCACCATTCCTTCTCCACTGTTATTAAACTCCCTTTGACCACAATTAGTTAAAAGTATTGATTATTACTATTTGTTAACAAATGTTTAGAGCCAGTGTGGGTAAATCCACCCATGTGATCAACTGGGGCCAGTGTGGAACCTGTGGACAATCCCATACAGGGCATATACTGCCCATAGGCACCACCACCACATGGGCTGTCCAACCATCCATTTTCATCCGCTTATCTGAGGCCAAGTCGTGGGGGCAGCAGGCCGAGCAAAGACCACAGAAGACCTTTTCATTTAAGTGTGTGTGTGTGTGAGAGACAGCTTGCAGACGACACAGAGTCATTTACAAAATACATTTATTTTGTAAAAACCAGGAGCTGTTATTTAATTGTCCTTCTTTCAAAAAGCGAACATTGAATTTCATTCAACGATAAAATGTCTGAGATATTCTGCTGCTGTGCCTCTGGAAACAACAAGAACAAACAATAATGAACGATAAAATCTGGGTTATTGACGAGGACAGACTGTGTGAGTGTGTGTGTGTGTGTGAGTGTGTGTGTGACGCTCAGAGAATATGACAAACAGAATATTTATTTAAAAGGTGCTCTAAAAACTCAAACAGTAAAATGGTGGTGTGGATGAAACGGATAAAACTGGTCAGCTGTGTGAAAACCCTCTCACTGCTGCTGCTGTTAGTTAAACAATAAATATAGATTTACGCCATTTGGAATCCCCAGAAGAACTGAACTGTAGGGAAGCCAAATGGCACCTGCTACATGGAAGAACTGATGTGACTCGAATATAAACCTGATTCATCACTGGCAGACTGAAGAGTTGATCCAAAGTGGGAGAATGTGTTCTGTGGAAAACTACGGGAGCCCAGAGGGGACAGTGCACTCTTAAATGAAGGTAAAAATGCAGAGCAAATTATTTTACAGCAACTTAATCTCACAATATGATTATTGTGAAAGCATTATTTTATGATTGTGACCAAAATTTAATTTTTTTTATTTGTAACTTTTTATGTTAACGTTGGTATTTTCTGAGTTATTTTAATTTTCCATGACCACAAAGTGACGTCATGAAGTTGGACCGTTCAAATAAGATTAAAGGAGCACACATGAAGGTCAGTTTATGGGTTAAATGGGCGGTACTGCTGTAAAAACACTTGTCTAATATCTGCTGTGGCTCTGGAGACATTTGAGAGAGTAACCCTGATGATGTCATAGTGATGTCATCAGGGTTAATCATTTCCACACTGCCTTTAGCCTCAGGCTGAGTGAGCTAAGTCACACTGGCACATTCCAAAGTGGGATAATCAGTGTGAAACAGATGTGAGGCAGTTTGCATCTTGTTTTTGTTGTCCAATCACATTACTTCTTCTGTCATCAGTATGTGCATACTAAACACTGACGTAACAATGGAAACTACTACGAAACTCGCAAACTGGCTAACTTAAAACAACATGTGACTTAAAAAGATCGAAATGGTTGCAGGCAGAAACGGCGCTGTTCCTGAGTCTGTGATCGGAGATGTCAGTTGAAGAGAAATGGAACATGTCCGCCCAGTCGCCAGGAGAAAATGTTGGCATTCTACATTTCTGCAAACCACAAATATGTTACATTTGCAATTATCATATGAATCATATTAACATTTCTTCTTTTTTTAAAAGATTATTTTATACTAATATTATAGTGTATATTTAAGTGACCTGCTGCTGTTTTTCCACCTAGGATAGTACCATGAAAAGTCATCACTGCGTTTTCTGCTAAAATATTGTGATGAAAACTGATTATTTTTTAGCGAGCCACAGCTGTGTTTCTAGCTGCGTTATAGCCACCAAATGTGGGTGTATTTTAGTGACCCATTGCTGTTTTTCCACCAGGGATAGTGCCATAAAACAGCAGCCGCACACTCAAACACTGTGTATATGTCAGTTTAATGCAAGCTTTCGGTCATTGTGACCTTCTTCAGGCTTACAAGACAAGTGAATGCAGCTGTACATAAGGGTTCAGGCAGTAACATCACTTGATTGCAAAATGCCACCAGGTATAGCGCCACGAAACGTGGTTGCTTTTACTGAGCCATTGTTGCATTTTCTGCCAGAATAGTGCGATGAAAACTGGTTATTTTTTAGCGAATCATTGCTGTATTTCTAGCTGCATTATAGCCACCAAATGTGGGTGTATTTTAGTGACTCATCTCTGTTTTTCCATCGGGGATAGTGCCATGAAAAGGGGTTGTTTTTACTGACCCATTGTTGTTTTTTTGTCTGACTAGTGTAATGAAAACCGGTTGTTTTTAAGTGGGTCATCACTGTATTTCTAGCTGAGTTATAGCCACCAAATGTGGATGTATTTTAGCAACCCGTTGCTGTTTTCCACCAGGTATGGTGCCATGAAAAGCAGTTGTTTTTACTGAGCCATTGTTGTGTTTTCTGCCAGAATAGTGCGTTGAAGACAGGTTGTTTTTTAGCGAGTCATTGCTGTGTTTCTAGCTCACCAAACATGGGTGTATTTTTGTCACCTGTTGCTATTTTTCCAACCGGAATAGTGTCATTAAAAGCAGTTGTTTTTACTGAGACATCGCTGCACCTCCAGGTGGGATTGTGCCCATAAACTTGGGTATTTAAATCCAAATCACAATCTTTTCCTGACCATAACCAAGTGGTGTTTGTGTCTAAACCTAACCACATGTTAACCACAGCATTGTTCAAAAACTTTGAATGTATCTGCTACATAATAATATGCAAATGTCATGTTTTCATGGTTTGCAGGAACCTACAATGCCAACATTTTTCCACCATCTGTGTTCTTCTCAGTTTTTCCTGTCTCTGCTGTTCTCTCATTTTGTTCTTTTAGCACCTCGCTCACAAAAATCCCTGCTAACGGTCACATTTTAACAACGCTGCTCGCTGTTAAAGAACAATCACGCGTCATTCTAGAATGTAAACATTAGACACGAGTTACAGCTGACGTGTTTCCCAGGGCTAGTAGAAGTGCAGTGTGAATCATGTAGCCCTGGGCTCAGGTTAACACTGAGTTAACTGTGTGTGTGAAAAAGGGGCTAAGAACAGGCAGTGTGAAAATCCCTATCAAGGTTATGACCTTGAGACTTTAAATTTGTGATCACATCAGCGTCCTTGACTGATACAAGTAACTGAAACAACGGCAGGCAGAGATTAAATAAAGATTTTCAGCTTCTTATTGCTTTTCTGGAACAGATATGACGCACAGTTTGTTAGTAGCAGTAGTGTTGAATTCCTTTTCAGTGTTACACTGTGCAGCCTGTATTCCTCTGACAGCCGACAGACAGTTTGATCAGAACTGGAATGGTTTTATATCACAGATACCCACATGTGAACACCAGCGAAATAAAATTAAAATACGGCGAGACAGCTTGTTTAAGTTTGTTGGAACCTGGAAAACTGAACGAGGCATTTAATGTCAAAGACAAAACACGTCATTTTAATGAATTAGGTGATCAATAGGACAATTATCAGCACTTTAAATGATTGTTTAATTCTTCTTTTTTATGTTTATATGATTATAAATTAAATATCTTTTGATAAAGTAAACTGTGGCGTTTTTTATTTGTAAAAATTCGGTTATTCTTAAGTAAAAGGGAAAAAAAGAATTATCAATTTTTGGACCAAACAACACCTCAAATCCAAACTTAGACCAGGTTGACGTCTGCAAACAAATCATCCAGTGAAAATCTTTGGAATCTAATTTTTTATAACATCAAATGTTTCATCACATCGTCTTTTAAAGAGGCACAAGCAGAGCAATGTTAATGATTCAGTGTAAAAATCCTGCAGCAGACAGTAGTGGAGCTGCTACAGTGAAAAGTGCTACAAGCTGCAGACAGTAGTGACAGTAGTGTTACAGTATCATGTGACAGTGATCAGAGCAGGATCTGTGCACTCAGACTCTTCTGAGTCTTTTTGTTGCAGTAAAATCAAAACAGTGTCCCTCGTATTTTGGTGTTGATTTATATTTTGTCCGTTGGCTGAACATGAGCAGACGCTGACCTTCTGAAAAGGTTGATAAAAAGTGATTTTTCATTCTAAAGAAGAGAGTATTTTGTCTTTGGGAGATAAAACACCTGCTCACTTTGTCTTCTTGTTAGAAATAGAGTTTCAAGAGGAACGTCTGAATGTTTGAGGTTCCTGAAAGCACCGTCAGGGTCGTTAAAGGACAATTCCAGAGTGGAAGTAAATTTCTATCCTTTTATTTATGATTCAGGCTGATGTATAGAAAGTCTGTGTCAGCATTACAGTCAGTTTGATTAAGACTCTCTGGTGTCGAGGAGTTTTCATGATGTTGGTGAATGTAGGGCCGAAACTGGGGAACTTAAAGGGACGGTTCAGATTTTTTGAAGTGGGTTTGTATGAGGTACTTATCCATAGTCAGTGAATTTCCTACAGTAGATGTCAGTCGGCACGCCCCCAGTTAGAGAAGCAGGCAGGAGTACCGACATGGAACTAAAGCAATGTACTGCTGTGGATGGGGGCCGCTGCAAAACATATTTAAAGCCTCGTCTTCACCAAGCTGGGAGTGCGAGAGCACTTTGGAGATGCGTTTCTTTCAGCCGAGACACTTTGGTTGCGTATAGTTGCTGACACTGAATATCCGTGGAAATAAAAATGGCACAAGGTAGAATAAATACATATAATATATAATTTTCTTACAGATTGATACTGAATATCTCACCACAAAGAAAACCATGACGAAGATCGGTTTGCCTTTTTGAAGGTATATATATAAATCACACTGTTTTCAATTAGTTCGTCTTTGAACATGGGCGAATTTCCAGGTGGCACTTGGGCCCCAGTGCAACCACACTGCCTTCACTATCCAAATTTACACCACTGAAACTCACTTATCAAGGCAGTGGTAGACCAGCAGCTCCTGTGTTTAGCAATGTTAAATCACAGTTTTTCTCAGTGGAGTCTGGTGGCCTTGAAGAGAGCGATACGATGGCTGCACTTTCCTGTCAGAAAGCACTGTCTGACAGCAAAGTAAAGCCATGAAAATACTCTAAATATATCGCACACTTAAACTGATATCAATTTTTTTAGGTGGCTGAAATACATTGTGTTGCTGCCCCGTCCACAGCAGTGCATTGCTTAGCTTCCATGGCGGTATTTCTGTCTGCATCTCCAAACTGGGCGCAAGCAAACCGCCATCTACTGCAGGTAATACACTGAGTATGGATAAATACCTCATACACCCCTCGCTTAAAAAATCTGAACTATCCCTTTAAGGTCCCCTGTAATCTCATCTATCTGGAAATGAAACATAAAAAGCTGATTTTAACGTTTACAGCCTTAAAGCTCTGCGCTCATCTGGACTGAGAGGAATATTTAGAAACATATGTCGAACACGATGAGGGTTAGAAAACCTCAGGAAGTTACCCACAACACTGGAATTGTCCTTTGGAGCATCTGACGGCGAACCTCCCAGAGGGTCATTAGAAATGTTGGCAGCAGTAGCTTTATTCCACACAGCGCTGGTCGCTGATGTCGAGGTGAACAGAAGTGTAACGCACAGTCACGTGTGAACAGAATGAGGCACGTTAAAGGTTTCTCTTCTTCATGTGTGAAGTCTGCATAGTTTCAGTGTGAACGGAGCCTGTTTCAGGCCGACGCTTCCTTCATGTACAGCTCCTTCAGTTCAGAGCTCAGAGCAAGTTTTTAGGGAGCCAGCTGTCTCTTCTTCATTTTCTATCCTTCACTGCCGCTCAGAACAGCGGCCTGTCCGTGACATCACAGTGACGTCACAGTGGTGGAGCGGACTACGTGGCCGGGGCCTGGGATCACAGAGGGTGGCAGCAGCGGTGGGAAAGGGGAGGAGCAGTGGGCGGGGCTCGGCGATGGGAACAGACTCCCTCTCGACCAACCGTGAGCCTCCGCCAGCTCCTGCGGCAGGCTCTCGACCAGTCGCGTCAGCTGCTCCTCCTCCTGCCGTATGAGGTCGTCGAGGTGCCGCTGGCGAATCAGAAGGGAGGGTTTGGTGCTGACGAAGTGGCGGTAGTCCTGGAGCTGTGGTTCGGTGAGGTAGCCGGACAGGATGCCGTGGACCACGCGCTGCCGCCGGTCCAGGTTCTCCTTCAGCTCCCGGGCGTCTTCGGTTTGACCGAGGAGCAGAGAGCGCTTGTGATGGAGGCAGTCCTGAGAGGAAGGAGACAACTGAGTATTTATCAGCTCACATACAATCTTACATACTAACAACTGTCACTGCAACTACCAACATTTCCTGTTGGAGAAAGGGTATATAGAGTAAATCACTAAATCACTACTCGCAGCCAGAAACACCAATGAAATAGCTCTGAAGCCCCGCCCCCACACGTCTAGACTGCACCAGATTTGACGCTGCACATCCTTAGGTCCTCAGCAATACACCTGCCAAGTGTGAAGTACATCGAATGAATGTTTCCTGAGATATACGGACAGACAGAGGGACAGAGATTCTTTGCTTTACAGTTAGATACTTTAAATCCGTCATGTCAGGGCGCTCAGTAGCTCACCTGGTAGAGCGGGTGCCACATGTACTAAGCTTAGGTCTTTGCCGCAGTGGCCATAGCTTGGATTCTAGTCTGTGACCCTCATGTCAATATCTAAATGGACTACAACTGAAACTTTTGTATTAAAGCAACCAGCAGTGTGGTTCTAGAAGTCTTGGCAGTCACCTTGGTCCACTGACACGATGGACTGGCACAAACTAGACATTTTCACAGTGGACATTTTGACAGGTCAGAGTTGGAAAAGCACAAAATCTACTGCTAGCACATCTAGCGTTTACATCTCTTGGCAGAGAGAAAATAGTTCCTACATGAAACTGCTCACAACAAGGTCTGTGGATTATCTTGAGTAACCAGGTCATGATTTCTGCAAAGAGACATTGATGTTGAGTTTTCAAATGTATTTTTTGGCGCTGTGAGCACTACAAGCTGAGAGTCATCTAGCCATTATATTAGAAAGAGGGTAAACATCTCTACAGCTGATATCTCCAACACTTAACAACTCACACCAAACTATCTAGACTGATAAACAGCTCTACATGAGTCCTGTGCAGGCTCAGCTACAGATGGATGGGCAGGTAAACAGTCTGACATGACAACAGGTAAACAGTGTAAGACAGGTAGATCCCATCCTGTCTCACCCTCTCGTCCGCTCTGTCCTCCTGCGTCATGTCCTCTCTCTCCAGAGCGAGCAGCGACCTGTCGATCCTCGCCAGCCGGCTGCACAGAGACAGCAGCAGGTTCACGATCTTCTCCAGATCTCCTGCAAACACAACCAGGTCCACATCTCAGTTTCTGACATCACCAAACCCCAGTGAAACTGTAGTGACTGAATATTAATAAGATAATCCTTATTGTGCTGCTTTTATTTCTAATAAAGTGACAGGTGTCGTACCGATGAACATGCTGTACTTGTCCCTCTCGTTGGTTTTGAGGCGTTCCTGCACCAGTGTTTCGATGCTCGCCCCGAGCACCTGGTGACATTTCTGCTCCTCACACAGCGCCTCCTTCTCCTGCCGCAGGGCCGCCACGCTGCGCCTCAGAGCCTCACACAGCTCCACCTGGAAACAGGGTGAGAAACACAAGGATACACTGCTGTTATTAAAGTGTACTTGAAACTATGACGTTTAGATGAAAACAAAAGTCCAATGATAACAATATGAATATAGACTTTTATAAGAAATCTGTGTTTCACCTTCCTGGTGTTGAGGTCTTTCTCTTCCTCATCCAGATCGGTCTCCTTCTGCTGATCTGTTGTCGTGCTCTGAGCAGGATCACAAACGCCATCTTGGATCCTGGGAAGTGAACAACATTATTAAAAACCTAAATTCCAAATTTATTTAATTATTTAGTTACTTTGAGATGCTATTTCCTCAAGACTCTTGAGGACTGTTACACTGCTGCTGTTGATGGAGACTTTCTAAAACAGGGCGTCCAGAGGTATCAGACACCTGAATTTAATGCTTTTTAAGACCTCAAGACAAATTTTAACCAAATTTAAGACAAAGATTTGGACGTTTTTTTCCTTATTCAAGCATTGCAGGTAAATATAAAGGTAAGTAGTATATATGTGGTCCTGTGCAGAGGTAGTTTTATGTAGGAATATGGTAATTAGAGTGAGTTAGGTTGAGCTACATTTTTCCAAGTATAAAGTACAAAGACTGTTTAAGGTTCAGAGGTAGGCTTAAAGATTTGTGACATCAGAAATTTTAACTTTTGTGCAGAAGACCTTGACTCATTTTGACAAAAAGAAATAAAAAGATAAATAAATGAAAGAAGATAAAATATTTGTGGCAATAAGGTCCTCATAAATTCAAATTTAGATCTATTTAATGACTTTTAAGAGCATATATTTATAACAATGAAGACATTTTAAGACTTTTTAAGGACCTGGAGCCTGAAGAAAATCAGGTTAGCATAAAAAACAAAGAACAAGATCAGAAGCAGTAGCCAAAGAAAGTAATGCAGGTTTAAAGACCATTAAAACTGACAAAATAAAAGTGAACAGAAAAGGAAAAGATAGACAGAAACTACTGTGAAAATTATGTAACTGCATTTTACTGTTTAGTATTGTTAAGAGTTTGAGTTTATGTTTTTAATATTTAGTCAATAAAAAAACTGAGTATCAGTAAAAACAGTCAGATTGGGAGGAGTTTCTCTCTCTGTCCACTAGGTGTCAGCGTTGTTCAGCTGATTAGACTACAGGAAGTGATCCAACTGTGAGAGGAAGACAAAACATCCATCTGCTGTGGCAGGAAGGGCAGTAACAAAGTCTGTCCTCTGAACCCAGACTTCAGCCTTGTAGTCATGTAGGCATTAAAAACCTTTAACAGTTTACAGCTAAGTGATGTTTTCTTTTTATCCACAGTTCTTCTATGATCCATCTGTGTGGTGAAGTTTACAGAAACAATCTCTGTGGTTGGACTCTCTCCACACTCTGCTGTTGAGAAACGTTGATCAGGTTTGTCTGGTCTCTCCTGTCCTGGCTGACAACGCCAACGCCGTCTAACTTCAACACTCAGTCATCATATTTTTACCTTCATGTTACATCACCACTCTGGCCTGTTCCCAGACCTCCAGCAAGTCAAATACATCTGGTGTTGTGTTCACTGACCAAGTAATCTACCAATTAGAGTTTTTTAGGCAGGATGAAAATTGAGGACTTCATCTAGCTAGCTAGATGAAAGCTAGTCATCTACAGCTACATCCAGGGTTAAACCCTGATGCACCTGCTGCACTGACCTGGTAACAAAGCCACTAAACTAAATATATTTTGCTCTATCATCTCAACGTCCTATGAAAGCCCATTTTCGACAGTGTGATGAAAGAAAAAAAAAAAGATCCTGTGAGTGATATGATGAGAAACCTTCTTGAGATAATTACTTGGTAACTCGAAATAATGACTTACTTATCTCAAAATAATGGGAAGTGATACTAAGTCATTATCTTGAGATACAAACTCATTTTGAGAAGGTTTCTTATTATTTTGAGATATGAACTCATATTTTTTGAGAAAATTCTTCATTATTTTGAGAAACAATCTCAATTATATTGAGAGAGCTTGTCATTATCTTAAGATAAGTACATCATTGTTTGAGAAAATAATTCATTATTTCGAGGTGCTCACACCTTATTTTGAGAAAGTTTCATTATTTTGACGTACTGAGACATTATTTTGAAATAAATTGTCATTTTGACATAAGCAAGCCATTGTTTAAGACAATAACTCATTATTTAGAGATGCTAACACCTTCTTCTGAGAAAGTTTCTCATTATTTTGAGATACAAACTCATTATTTTGAAAAAGTTTGTTATCATTTTAAGATACAGCCATATTATTTTGAGAAAGCTTCTCATTATTTTGACATACTAAGTCATTACTTTGAGATAAATCATTATTTTGAGATACTAAGTCAATATTTTAAGAAAGGTTCTTATTATTTTAAGATATGAACTCATACTTTTGAGAAACTTGCTCATTATTTTGGCATACTAAGTCATCATTTTGAGACACACACTCATTATTCTGATATACTAACACCTTATTTTGAGACTATTTCTCATTATTTTGAAATACTTTCTCATCATGACTTACAGAAAAACTTTTTTTTCATCACACACCATAAATGTCTAATTTTATTTTCTGAACCCAAAATATATTTGATTGATTGATTGAAAGTTTCGGGAAATACGCTGGGCAGACTCTCATTTTCAGATACAACAACAGAACAAAAGAAAACATTTGTTCCAACTTAGGAAAAACTACATCCAACTCGCACATGGAGACAACATTATAAACACTGTAGCTGCAAAATATGTTTCACTGGGGTCAGAGGTCAAAACAAAAACACACCTTCCTGCAACCGATGTGACCGAGCATGTATAACAGAGAGATGCTGTCTCTAGATGGATGGTTGTTTACCTTTGTTTCAACGAGGAAACATTCCTCCCTTGAACATCATGTTCAACAACACAGAACACATTCAATATATCACTGACTTTAAAGGCCACAACATGCAGAGACAACAGAGGTTTGTGATGTGTCAGCAGCAGATAGGAAAAGGAGGCTGTCAGCAAACACAGCAAGAATGACAAACGATGGTTTACAGGAAGTCCTTTTACCCCAATGTTCATCTTATCCTTCAGTTACATAAAGTCAATTTCTGCAAGTTTGGTCCCATGGCTAAATAAACACACTCAACATGAAGGTCTTTCACCTTGTGTTACATAAAGCACTTGAAAGGAAATTCAATGTGTAACTAGGTGGACAGAGTGATAGTAGAAGTAATCAGTAATCAGAGTTGTACCATTTTGAGTTAAGTAGGGAAATTCCCCTAAATATCTACATCCCAAATAAACCAACATGGTCAAACCAAGAGCGTGAACAGTGTTTCACTAAAAAGGCCAATTTAAATCTCTCTTTAATGTTTATGTTTGCAGGCAAATAAATTAAAAATATTTACCGAAAAAGGAGGAGTGTCACTATGCTAAATATTAAAATTCAGTGTCTTTGTATATTTAAAATACACTAAAATGTTTAAGAATATTCAAAGGCAAAACACATGAAAGAATTACCTGTCATCCAATCTGCTGCTGCCCCTGCGCTGCCATGGTGATTTATCAACCAATTTGCTGTTTGGAAATATCTCCTCCATTAGGTCCACAGTGGATTTACCCCCCCACGTGTCCAGGAGAGGTGCCAGAGAGCTGTCCTGTGACATCTGGAAACAATGAAAAAGGAGGAATCAAAGTACGTAAGACAATAAAGACAGAAACAGAACTAGGTATTGCGAGAAAAGTAGAACCAGAGCTAGATACTATGTCAAATGTAGAGTCAGTACTAGTTACTACAACATAGGTAGAGTCAGACCTTACAACAAACATGGAGCTGAACTAGACATTAAGACAAAGGGAGAGTCAGAAGTTGGTATTTGTCAAAGGTAGTCTGAACTAGATACTATGACAAAGGTAAAGTCAGAACTAGGTCCGGCTAAAAAGATAGAGTCAGAACTAGAGAGAAAGCCAGAGTAAGAACCAGGTGCGGCAAGAAAGGAATGCAGTCAAAACTAAGCAGGGCGAGAACGGTAGAGTCAGAATTAGGTACAGTGAGAAAGGAAGGATTGAGTATGACAAAGGGAAAGGTTGAGTCAGAACTAGGTATTACAGGAAAGGCAGAGTCACATCTAGGTACTACTACAAAGGTAGAGTCAGAACCAGGTACTACGACAAAGATAGAGTCAAAACTAGCTACTACGACAAAGCTAGAGTTAGAACTAAGTACAACAAAAAAGGTAGAGTAAGGCCTAGGTACAAAAACAAAGGTAAAGTCAGAACCAGGTACTACGACAACGATAAAGTTAGACATAGCTACTGTGAAAAAGGTAGAGTCAAAACTAAGCATTACAACAAAAGTAGAGTCAGAACTAGGTACTATGTCAAAGGTAGAGTAAGAACCAGGTACAGCGAGAAAGGTAGAATCAGAACTAGCTACCAAGACAAAGGTAGAGTCGAAGCTAGATACGATGAGAAAGGCAGAGTCAGAACTGAGTACTGCAACAAAGGTAGCGTCAGAAGTAGGTACAGCGAGAAAGGTACTAGGTATTATGACAAAGGTAGAGTCAGAAGTTGGGACAGCAATAAAGGTAGAGTGAGAATGTGGTATTTGTCAGAGATGAAGTCCGAACTAGGTATGAGTACCATAAACAAAGAGACTGAACTAGGTATGAAGACAAAAGGAGAGTAAGAACTAAGTATGACAGAGAGTGTCAGAAGTAAGTGTGTTGGCAAAGGAAGAGTGAGAACTAGGTACACTGATCATGTCAGAACTAGGAATGACAACAAAGGAAGAGTTGAAACTATATGACTACAAAGGCAGATTCAGACTTAGGTATGAAAACAAAAGTAATGTCAAAATGATGTCAACAAAGGTAGAATCAGAGATAAACTGCTGAATCCGGATACCCACCAGCTGCCGGGCCAGCACCTCCACTCGCAGCTCCTCTGATGTCTTTTCCCTCTTCGGTATTGGCTGGTACTCAAGACCTAGGCTGTCCTCGGCTGTGGTGGATGTGGTAATAGAGGTGATGGTGGAGGGCTGTGGCTTTAGGGAAGGAGTTGGGATGGGCACAGACGAAGGAACGACGGAGGAGGTAGGGGACTTTGGAGGGGACTGGAGGGATAACTTCCTGGTTGGAATGATGGAGTTGTTTAAGAACTCCATACTAGGATTGAAGACAGAGAAGAAAACAGAATTTTTTTTTTAAAAAAGGTCCATGCTAATACTATTTAAATTCCAGTTTAAATATGAAAATATTGTACAACAAACCTTCCCACATTCTGGTGTCCAGCTTCCTGCTGCAACTCATGGGGAGGAGGTGGAGGAGGGAAGTCCTCCAAGATGCTTGTCTCTTTGATTGGCGGAGGAGGTGACGGAGGGGCAGGATTTTGGAGGAAGACCTCGTCAAAGTCGTCCTGCGATAGGCCTGTGGAGGATTCTAGTGGTTGCTGGTGGTCAGTGAAGCTGAAGAAGCTGGACTCAGATATTCGCAATGAGGACAGGGGCTGGGGACTGGACGGATGGGAGGAAGGCGAAGGAGATGATGCCATGCTCCTGCTGTCCTTCCTGTCTGGTGGGGATGCAAGCTGGAAATGGGGCAAGGGTGTTTGCATCACTGGTGAAACTCGTTTGGCGACTTCTGCAGAATACCCTCTTCTCATCTCTAAACTGAAGGCTCTCTCTCTATACGTGTCCTTTGCGGTGTCTTCTAGTATACTGGCATCACTCACACTGTGTCTTGTCTGTCTTTCCATCACCAGGGTTTCATTGTTGTCAGCAGTGTTACTGCCATTACTATCATTTGTGGGTGGTTGTGGGATGCCTGGGAAGGTGATGGCATCCAGGTTGGCCTTGCTCAGCCTCTCGCTTGCCTGCCACTCAGCGTTGCTAGCACCCTGAGTCCCAGGGGGGGAAAGGGGGCAGGGCAGGCCAACGGAGGCTGCCAAGGTGGAGGTGCTGTAGGCTCGCTGCCGCTCGCTGTTCCTCTTTTGCTCCCTACGAGTGACTGGAGTGTGGGAGGAGCCTTGGTCTAAGATCAGAACACAAGGAAGGGTCAGAGAGGAGTAGTCCTGTGTAGCTAGACCTATTTCCACTGCACTTTGTCAGTGCTAGAGAAAGGTTTGGAAGCACACATTATCATTCTTTTATTTATTTATCATTTCTTTTTTACCTTTTTGCTTGTTTTACTTTTTCAAAGCTTTAGATTATATCTTAGTTTTTATTCACAAAGGTAGAGCCAGGACTAGGTACTACAACAAAGTTTGAGCCAGAACAAAGTACTACAACAAAGGTAAAGCCAGAACTACATATGAAGACAAAGGGAGAGTCAGAGCTAGGTACAACGACAAAGGTTCAGCTAGAACTAGGTATTGCAACAAAGGTAGAGCCAGAAACAGGGTAAGGTGAGAATGGTACAGTCAGAACTAGGTAAGAAGACAAAGGGAGAGCCAGAACTAGGGTAAGGCAAGAAATGCAGAGACATAACTGGGTACTACAACAAAAGTAGAGCCAGAACTAGGTATGAAGACAAAGGTAGAGCCAGAACTACATATGAAGACAAAGGTAGAGCCAGAACTACGTATGAAGACAAAGGCAGAGCCAGAACTACGTATAAAGACAAAGGCAGAGCCAGAACTAGGGTATGGCAACAAAGGTAGAGCCAGAACTAGGTATGAAGATAAAGGCAGAACCAGAACTAGGGTATGGCGACAAAGGAAGAGCCAGAACTAGGTATGAAGACAAAGGCAGAACCAGAACTAGGGTATGGCGACAAAGGAAGAGCCAGAACTAGGTATGAAGACAAAGGCAGAGCCAGAACTAGGGTATGGCGACAAAGGAAGAGCCAGAACTAGGTATGAAGATAAAGGCAGAACCAGAACTAGGGTATGGTGACAAAGGAAGAGCCAGAACTAGGTATGAAGACAAAGGCAGAGCCAGAACTAGGGTATGGCAACAAAGGTAGAGCCAGAACTAGGGTATGGCGACAAAGCAAGAGCCAGAACTAGGTATGAAGACAAAGGTAGAGTGAGATCCAGGTATGAAGACAAAGTCTAGAACTAGGTACTACAACAAAGAGTATCCAATTCAAGTATGAAGACAGACAGAATAGGCAGAAAACAAAGCCTTTTACTTTTAACCTTAATGGTCCACATCGCTAACAGATTTTAGCTTTTCTTTTAGCAGGAAATTCCTGAAAGCAAGTGTATGTGTGCATTTGTTTATCTCTTTTTGCCTTAACTGGCTGCTTCCTTCATCCTCAGCTGATGATCAATCAAATGAAAAAGCCAGATAAGGACAGAGGATTCTTTGGTTGAAGTGAACTAGTCTGCACATCTTTCAAGGAGTTGAGAGGAGGCCAAAAGTTTGCTAACTACGTGGGTGTAGTGAAGTCTTTTTTTTTTTTTTTTTTTTAATTTTGTGTACCTTGCCAAGGTCCTGCAGGCTGGACGGTGTTAAGACTGTTTCGGGAGTGTTGAGGTGAGATGAGGCCGCCTGGTAGCTGGACTTCTGCAGGTCTGAAGATAGACAGACAGACAGACAGACAGATAAGGAAAAAATTAAAGAAAGGGAGGAACAAGTCAACAGATAGTTAAAATGTTCAGTTTAACTACTTGGTGTTTGGATCTATTTGTTTCACCTCTTACAATAGCTAAACCATCAGTATGTTGTTTGGTCTGTTCAACACTTTCATATTGTGGCTGTGATGAACACTGCAGCCTCTAGATGGGCTGATTGCTAAAGGTCAGCACTCAGTGATGGTGCGTTCATGTCCCTGGTTATATTCAGACGCAAGACAGATCTGTGTAAACACACACAGGATTCCTGAAATTACCCCTGACCTTTACATTTTAAGAGCAAACATATTTAAGAGTTTTAAGTGAACAAGTCCCTGTGGACCAGAGTTGGTATTTTGTTTATTTTTCTGTCCCCGTGCCAGGGGAGTTTTCTCTGCTTCCTGAAATTCCTCAGTTCCTCCCTTCTTTAACTCCTCTTCCTCACCCCTCCCTTTCTCTCCTCCTCCCATTGAATTCTTTCACTCCTCTTAGCTCCTTCTTCTCTTGTTTCTTTCCTATCATCTGAACCCTTGACTCCTTTGCCTCCTTTCTTACCTTACCCTCTTCTCCATCCTTTTCCTTTCATACCAAGAGGTACTCCCTCCTTCCTCGCAGAGCTTCCAGAAAGTCACTTGTAAAGCTGCCTTGTATTCCGTACATCTCTTTTTACCTCCTTCCCTTCATCCCCTCTTTTTCCTTACTTACAAGGCACTGGAAGTTGTCACAGCACTTGGTCTTGCACCCCTGAATTTTTGTAACTAGACGCCCACTGCTGAGGCTGGGCTTTTTAGTTCATCATGGGCGCCATGAGGGGAGTCTAGCTGAGCAGGTTCACCTGTGTAACATCTCTATGACTCTTCATTGAGGGGCCACAGGGACAGTCAAATGGCCTGAAATGACTGGAAAGAAAAGAGACCCACTGTAGAACTCTGACTTTACGATTGGGCCTGATCTGCTCACCGGGTGCGGGCCGGGCCAGGTTGTATTTTCTCAATATTCCCCTGAGATTGAATGGGGTCGGGTTCTCAACACTTTACTAGTGTTTTTTTTTTTTTTTAATGTTGTTATGAAACTGGCAGTTCTCGTGCATAAACTGCAGGAGTTGTTTTGAGTTGCAATATAGTGGAGAACAGACAGACAGCATGTGAGAGAGGAACAAAAAACGAGAGAAACACCCCTTTTCCCCCCAAAATAGCGCATCTGCAGGTTTTTAAAACATGGGAACGCCCACTAGAAATAGACAAGAGATCCCTTTCCCATTGCCAGAAGAGTACAGCTGTATGCATGACTCATGCTCAACATTATGGACTGCCTAGAAAACAGGATAGTAAACAGTGGAGAACAGTGAAAGTGTTACAATGGTTATATCTTTTTTATATCTCCTACTTATTCTGTCTCTCTTTCAAACACCGTGCAGACTAATTTGGAACAATGTTCCAGCGCTGCTTGGACGTAAACGGACGGTTCTTTGTGGTGGCCCGTCATTGCATCTTGCCGGTAAAGGGGCTAAAATTAGTGCATCCACACAGAGTGTCATGTTCCCATCGCTAACAATCTGAGCTGGAGCCGATAAATACCGGTGACTACTGCAGAGTCATTTGTCCTGGGTGCGAATGCTGATTGTAAAATTTTCCGCTAAAAACAAAAGCCAAATGTTAGTGAGGTTTTTTTGTGTAGTGGGAAAGGGTGTAAAGTGAAAGAGAGGGGCTGCAGATGATTTGGTCGGCAGTGTTTGCGCCTGCCTCCCCCGCAGAAGAAGAGATGTGTGTAACTTGCAACAAGGAGTGTTGATCACTATCACCGTGCTGCGTCATCATGGACCGCCATGCGCACTCACATGATGACGCACCAAAGGGTGTAGCCCAATCTGCTGAATGTGCTGTGCTGAAGATGCAGAGACGACAACAAACTCTTGAAATTGTTTTGGTATTGTCCTTGTGTTGATCTGCAGTGACCTTTAAGATGTTCTCTCTCCTCCTGTCAGAGTGTGTGCATGTGTTGGAGCGTGATTGGTTGTTGCAAAACAGGTGGTGAGAAGGAGAAGCGGTGCGAGGAAACACGACAGCCCTCACCTTGTAATTAATGCTTTAATGTAAAAAAATATATAATGTGGTTTTTTTTTTCCCACAGTAGAACACTGGGCTTGCTGCAGGGTGTAGAACGCTACTAAAGCTAAAAACCGGCCTCATGCAACAAAGGGGTATAAAATAATTTTGACTTGGAAGTCGGCAATAATGTTTGGCAGATCTTTAATCTTTACAACTGTTGCCGAGCAGCATACTTTTCCATTATCTTTCTTCCAGTAGCACTTGACCTCTTCTTTATCCACAGAATATTTTGTTTGTATGTTCTCTGGTGTTTCTGAGTATATTGCAAACAAACAACAATCCCATGCACCATCTACAGGAGCCTGCATGAGTATAAAAAGCCTCATTCCCCCTGACTCTCTCTATCCCTCATCTCATTTCTGCATTACCTTTCCTCTTTTCCTCCCATATTCTCTCTACACTTCCTATTTTCACCTCCTTTCCCTCCATCTTCCTACCTTCATCTATCCTTCCTATAATTCCATCTTTCTTCTCTCCCTCTATGTTTCACCTCCCCTGTTCCCCTTCCTTCTCTCTCATTCCTTACTTCCTTTCTCTCTGTGTGGTGCCAGCAGCTGGGCACATGGACTCATAAGGCCACAGTTGGTTTTAAAATAGCAAAGAGCCTAAAGCGCAAGCACGCTGGCTGACAGCTAACAGCCTATTATGGAAGAGAGCTAAAATATCGGCACAGAAATGATGTGAATTCTCATGATCCCTCAGTTCGTCAGCAGGAAACAAACAGCATCCTGACATTTTGCTGAATCTAGTTCAAGCTGCGTCTCGTTTTGTAAACAGAACGACATGAAAGAATCATCAGACAGAAACATCTGTGAGAAAAGATCAAGAGGTTGTTTGCCCGTCTTTCATAAATTTTTAGTTAAACTAATGGAGAAACATGATAAATGAGACGACAGGGAGGGACAGATGAATGACTGTGAGAACCCACAAGGAAAAACCTCGTCTGGGATCAGCTGTCTGATCAAACAGTGGTCTGAATGGAGATGTGACATACCTGTCCTCGGCCAGAGAGCGGCGTCCAGGTTCAGAGATGAAGACGTCAAACATGCTGACGTTGCCTGAAGGGAAGTCCTGAAACACACACAAAGTTTAGTCTTTTAGGAAGAATATTCCCTCTCTTTATTTAGATTTCATATAGTTTTTCATATCGTATCGTATTGTATCATAGTGAATCTCCCACCTTCTGTTATTTCATTATGTTGTGACACAATCCTACAAGTTCAGTCTGACATGAGTCTGTTCCAGAATACTGAGAATTCACAGTAAGCTTTTTAAACGTAGCATCTTTGTCTACTACACCACAACACAACCATTTGACTCAACATGACAAACATGGTTTTGCCTTTTTATCACGAACATTTGAATACTTCAATAACTGTAACATTATTGATATAAAGATAACAATGTGATCATCTTTTTTTATCCTACCTAACTCTCCTTTAAGATATGATTGTATAAGTATATAGTAATCCAGCGGCAACCTCTAGGGACTGAAAAATTAAGCTAACTGCAGTTCCTCTAATGGCCACTTGAGGCTGGCTCCAAGAATGAGTCAATCCCCATAGACCCCATGTTAAAATGTCGAACTTTACAGCAGAAATAAACATGTTTAAAGCCTGGTACAAAAAACGGTTTTTGTCTCTTTAGCTAATTTATATAATTCACCAGTTTAAATGTGAGGCTTAAGGTTACGGATAATAAAGGTCGTGGCCGCTTTGAGAGATGCCGTCCGTCGCTATCATGGTGACAACGTTGTGCCAACCTCAGTTAAGATTTTAAATAATAAAACATGAATGGCTGATGTGCAACACTGTTATGTGTAGTATTTTTCATTCCTTTTTTCATTCCTTCTGGACTATTGTAAGGCAGGAATGCTTTTGTGCAGCTCCTCAGTCAAAGACAAATTTCCCTACAGGGACAATAACGTAATGTAACGCAACGTAACGCAACGCAACACAACGTAACGTAATGCATCATAATGTAACGTAACGTAACGTAACGTAACCATGGTGTAACCCTAGATTCAGAGAGCATAGGCGTAGCCACAGCTGTTGCTATTTCAATTTGTTTTCAGTCCATGAGAGTTAATTGTAACGCTTTAGTTGCCTAAAAAAAGACTTGTTCGGCGTTTGGTTGTACAAAAACGCTCTAAGGAGTCAGATTTTTTTCCCAGTATGTTAATTTGTTTCAATGGGTTTTAAGCCTGTGTTTCACTAGCAAAAATTAGCATTAACATTATCACTCAGTACGTTTCCATGCACAGTCAGTCGAGCTACGGTTATAGCTAAGTCGCCAAGAAGATGATCAAACTTGACTATCTAAGGCAGTAAAAGTCGTACAAAGGTATCCGTAGGTGAACCAGCAGAGGGATCATTATGGTTACAGCGCGACTAGACCATTTATTGGACTACTGTCCTTGTCCCAGTATACAAGCACGGGAGGGGAATCCATTTATTGACCCAAGTATGTGCAACTCCACTACGATAGGTGGAGATATGCCCCCTTTCAGCTTGTTAGTATTGGACCTTAATTTGGTTGACCTATTACGTCACAGACCAAACAATCAGCCGTTGTCGGGTCATCATTGCGTGCTTCCCTCCCATCCATGAATTTCAAAATATTTAACTCTTTCAGCTGACACAACATGAACTGAGTCTCCTCATCCGTCCAAAAATGCACAACTCTGGATGTAGATTTCTCCATGTTGTTACCGGCTTTGTCTTCTGTTACACATTTAATGCTACTCGACTCCCGTGTCAAAGCCCGGGTGGAAACTGTGGAGCATGCGCAGAGCGTCTCAGCCAGTTTGGGTCTGATTGACTGTATACCTGCAGGAGTAATTCGACTCTCAATCGCATTTTCTGGGTGCGTTAGTCCGACTTTAACAAATTCGATTTCACTTTCAATGCAATTTTATTTTCAATTATGATTTCAGTTGCACTAACATGTTTACGTGTATTTTAAAAGTCCGGTTTTAGTCGGAGTATCGGACTATGACTAAATGCACTGTGCTAACCAACAGCTAGCATTAGGGTTAGATCACTTCTGGCTCAAAAAGACCAGGATGGCGACGGACAAAATGCCAAACTCGAGGCTTCATTATGGGAGCCCACCAGAACCAGTGAGTGATGTCACAGTGGCCACATTCCAACATTTTAAACAGTCTATGAAAGTAATACTTTATTTATGGGTGCAATCATTTCTTAATAATTGCTGAGGACAAAGAGTATAATTTGGTATAAATTACAGCACAATAAGACACTAAGGTCCTGGACTGCTAATTATTTCATGCTGTAATAATAACTGAGCTTGACACCACTCTCTGTGTCTGTCTGTCTGTCTGTCTGTTGAAGTGTCAAGAATCGGTGCCTGGAAGTGGGCCTGTAGGCTCCCGACCTTGAACCTCTTGTCTCTTGTCAGTTGTCCTCAGATGTCGATTTGGTACCTTAGGCTCAGCTGGCAAATACTTAAAGAAACACTGGAAACAGGCAAAGTCCGATGCAATCAAGTTTAATGTGTCAACAGGCTTTAACACATACAACTTAGCGAGTCAAACTCCGGAGTGCGAATGAAAAACTGCTCTCAGCGTCCTAGCTTATATGCTGGTGGAGATTCTAATGAGTCTCCACCTCTTTTTGCTAATCCTTCCCACTCAAGTCCAATTCTATTGGTGGTAAACTTTTCTTTGTGTCCAATTCTGATTGGGCCCGTTTTTAATGGTGTAATGCAGCCTGGAATTTCCCAAATCTTCTACCCTTAAGTCTGGTTTTGCTTTCACTCTATTTTTAAAAAACATGTGAATTTTGGGGACTTTCTTTATACAGTCCTCAGTGCTCTTATACAAAGTGAAACCAGAACACAATATGTGAATGTGTGTGTGTATTACAACATTTGAATGTGTGCTTCATACAATATGATTACATAGTCATACTTTGACATGTATAACAATGTTTTCTCATATTCAGATGCAGATCAAGGTGTTTTATAGTGTCTTGTACATAAGACATTATATGATCTTTGTCTCTTAATCAACTTATGTATCTTTAACCTTGTTACTTGATTTGGACACAAACTTTTACACTACACTGTCTGTGTGTTAACTATTCAACTACAGCCAGCAGGCAACTTTTGGATTGCTGTAAATAAATATATTGAACTTGACTTGACTGGCTATAAACACTGAGACTGTATGTTTCTGTGTCTCCGACCCGTTTTGAAAAATAAGTACAAACTAGGGCATCAACAATCACATGTATGACCACAGACCTTGTCACGCAATGAAAACACACAACACAGGCCTGAAGTCTGCTTCAAGTTAGAGCTGCGAACAGCTTCAGCTCTCCACCATTAACTTTTTGTGTGATCAAACACCGATCTGCATTTACATTAAAAAGAAAATCACTTCATTTCACACTGTCCCACTCCACCACAGACGACACAGTACTACATCTCTCACGTGCCATACAGCTCTTTCGATGCAGGAACGTGTCCTTGCTGGTGCGTTCAAAGGCAAATTCTTTGTCAGCTGCTTAACTTAAAAACATCAACAGTGTAACAGCCGGACTGTAGGACCCTGCAGTGAAATCTATTGTTTAAAGAACAGTAAGAGGACAGAGTGTCTGTTAGTCTGACAGAAGTGTAATGATGTTTACGTGACACCGCCTGCTCTGATCACTGCAGGAGATAAAAGACAAATTCATCCTTTTACTGCATTCCTGTAAGACGTCTGTAGATGAGTGTATGATGTATGTATACGTGTGTGTGTATGTGTGTGTGTGTGTGTGTGTGTGTGTGTGTGTGTGTGTGTTATCTTTGCTATCATCCACATCGGACAGCGCCCAGCCACCGTCTCCGGCTCTCTGGCACCTCACAGGAAACCTCTGGGTATTTCCTGTGTGACTCAAGGCTAAACGTCCCTTAATGACAAACTGTCGTCAAATAAATGGTGATGTCAAGAGGGGGTGAATTAAGTTTAACTGGCAATCCATCAGAGGTGATGATGTATAATTAATTTTGGACCAAAGTGGACAGCGAAACTATGTATATACAGTTGATAAGATGAATGGCGACATGTTTTCTTCCATAGTGGCCGTTGTAAGAAGCAAAGAGGGGAAGTTATTATTCTAATTATTTTATCTTTTGTCGCAACAGCCACAGGGCAAACAGCAGAACTACGGCTTTCAGGTTACAAAGTAAACCAACAGGAAATGTGTTTGGTCACCACAGCTCCTTTTTGAATACTGTGCAGTTGCAGTCCACTGGCCAATCCTACCCTACGTGCTGACACCCCTGCTGCATCGCCAGACTGCCCTCATTCAAATAAATGAAGAGGCTGCGTTTCTTTTCAAACGGGGGAAGCAGTCCATAGCGGTGGGGAACGAGATGGAGAGACGATGGGGTGGCTAGCTAGCTAATAGAGTGGTGCAGAAATGAGTTAGCATTTGGTGTTTGTGCTGTGTTACCTGGTTCAGCCTCTCCACTGTGGGGGAGGAGCGGGAGCGGTAGTGTTGAGGAGTCATTGGAATCTCTTCGGATCTCTCCAGGAGATCCTCGGCAGAGGCTGACTTTCCGGAGCCCCGAGCTGACCCGGCCCTCTGCAGAGCCCCGTTGAGCTGCTGGGACAGTCCCAGCTTGAGCTGAGGCTCTACGGCCAGTTGCTGGAGGTCAAGGCCGCGGTCTCTGCTGGAGGACTGACTCTGTCTGCTGAGCCCTGTTTCATGGGGCACGTCCTGGGGGATCTGTGCCTGGGGCTCAGGAAGGGAGCCAGAAGGAGCACTGGGAGTAGAAACCAGAAAGGTGTTATTAAACTGTAATAATTCAACTTCATGTTAAAATTTAAACTTCTACATTGCATCATGTGGTGAACATGAAATTCTGTCCCACATTTTAAGGCAATCCATCTTAAAGTTCTCACGACATTTCACTCCAAACCACAAATGTTCAGTTACATCACTGGATAAGTGAAAAACTTTGAACTGCTGGTGACCAAAGTCAGTAGGTTTAGGTGAATGTAAATTTCATGGCTTCAGTCTGGACCAAAGTGGTGGACTGACCATCCTGGAAGAAACTGTGTTATCCTGGCTAAAAATCAGTGTTACATGTAGCTGGTATCTGGTTTTGGTTACCTAATGGATGGGTGCACCGGAGCCCTTGGAGTGGTCACCCTGCCCGGGTAGAAGAGGTTGGACTGGTGGCTCCACAGGTCAGCTCCAGGAGGGAGAGTGGGGCAGGGACGCCTCTCTCCAGAGGAGAAGCTTCGATCTGCAGCAGAGTCCTGCAGGGAGAGCATGCTGGAGGTGGAGGAGAGGCTGAGGGTGTCTGAGTGACAGGAGGAGAGGAAAGAAGAGGAGGAACAAAAAAAGGAAGAACAAGGAAGATGGAGATTAATCTACTTGTTCCACTCACAGTCAGTCACTTAAATATTTGCTTTACCTGTCACTGAGCCTTCATCCACACATCAAACCATCACCTCTCACTCATCCTTTTACCTCCGTTCCTCCACCCACCTATATAGTTGCTGTTGTCAGGCTGTAGATAGGCACTATGGGGCCTTAATCCACTCCTCTGTCCTCCCTTGTCTCTTTGCACGCCTCTCTTCCTCTCCACGTATTCTGCAAGAGCGTCATGCTGAAGCTGCCGCAATTCAGGCCTTGATGTGGCATTCTGCATAGCCCCGCCCCCAACTCGACTTGCCACAAGCTCGAACATCTTCCGCCGGTCTGCCACGCTGGTCTCTGAAAGAGGGGGAGATCAGCGTCAAAGCCGTGGTCAGCCAATCCTGCTGTATGACTCAAGTAGTTTTGGTTCACAGCTGTTTTTATATCTGCATTTTCTAAAGTGTATTTACCTCCTCCACGCCTGAAGAGGGCAACAGTCTCTGCATCCGAAACCCCGCACTCGTTCAAGTTCTCTGGTTCTGAGTATGATCGCTTCTTCTGGTCTGCTGTCAGGCGCTTGCGGCCGCAGATCCGTAACAGACCAGGATGTCCAACGGGTGGGACACTGGGAAGAGCTGGGGGGCTTGGGCCTCGTGTCTCTGGGCTGACCACATGCCGCTCCTTCGGGGTGTGCAGGGAAGTGACCGGTGCTGCCGACTGTGGTGTGATGATGATGCCCTGTGGTTTGGGCATGGTTTTGGGGCCTTTTTTCTCCAGGGAGTGGTGCTTTGCAGGGACAGGTGGAGGTTGATGGCCGCTGGAGGAGGAAACGGGAGGAGGAGCTGCAGGAGGCGGAGGACTGATTGAGGAGCTGAGGTCTTTCCGTCTGAAGGAGGTGGACCGTAGGACCTTGGATTGGGCGTCTTTCAAAGTGTCCCTGTAAGATCTGATTAGAGACAAATTTTCATTGTCAGGATGGCTCAGAGAGACTCAAGAGATTCTGGCTAGGGCTGGGTACCATTCACATTTCAACCAGTACCAGTAGCAGTACCTGAGTAATGTCCGGTGCACTAGAATGCATGTGTATGTGTTTCAACTCATCTAGCAGTAATCCTAGGCTATTACTAAAATAATAAAGAAAAGCACATAGACCAGATGGTGAAACTATCACAGCAGATCAGCGCTGCATGATTGTCTTGGCTTGCTGGAAAGCTGGCAGAACAGCTGGCTAAGGGGCTGATGGACAGATGCTTCGCTGCACTTCCATCTCTGGTCTAACCCCAGAGGTCTCACCCAGATGCTCTCTCGGGTAATGAAATTCGGCTCCAGTGGATTTACAGGAATCAGTGCTTGGTAGTTCTGACGTAATTCAGTCTGTACCCCTTAAAATACTGCTACCCAGCCCCAATTCTGACTCGTTGAAAGACTCTGACTTCTTGGAGGACTTTGACCTGTTTGAGGACCTGATCTGCTGAAAGACTCTAACCCGGAGGACTCTTAAGGAGTCTGACCTGTGGAAGGGGTCTGACCTTGAGGACTCTGACCTGTTTGAGGATGCGTATTTGCAGAAGGACTCTGACCTGGAGGCCTTTGACCTGTGGAGGGACTCTGATCTGCTGAAGAACTCTGACCTGGAGGGACTCTGTTTGAGGATTCTGATTTTCAGAAAGACTGACCTAGAGGACTTCGATCTGTGGAAGGACTCTGACCTTGAGGGCTCTGACCTGTTTGAGGATGCTGACTTGCAGAGGGACTCTGACCTGGAGGACTTTGACCTGTGGAAGGACTCTGATCTGCCGAAGGACTCTGACCTGTTTGAGGATGCTGACTTGCAGAAGGACTTTGACCTAAGGAACCCTGACCTGCTGAAGAACTTTAACTTGGAGGACTCTCACCTGCTGAGGAACTCTAGTCCTTGGAAGGACGTGTTGAAAGACTGACCTGTTGAAGGACGTGTCCTGCATGGTGCCCATTATCTCCTGGATGTCCTGTGTCTGGGGGAAGTCTTTGCTGCTGTCGCCCTCCCTGGTTTCTTCCAGCTGGAAGCTGCTGCGGCTTCTCTGGAGGGCTGAACTTGGATCTGCTGGGGTCCTGAACACCACACAGACATTTAAGTGCCTTTTGACAGGGACTTCAAGTCCAGTAAATGTGACTCAGCCTAACTCTAGCTATCCTGAAAGGACTTCAGACACAAAATCGAATGTTGCAATATATGGGACAAATATGTGATGCATGTCAGTTTGGAGCAAAATAAAAGTGGATACAAACAAAATGTGAAGTTATAGGCTGGAATTGTGATACATACAGTCAGATGCTATTATACAGACATTTGCTGGAATAATATTTGAATCACATAACTATACTGTATATATAGTTTTATCTATTACCCACAAACTCTTTACCTGTATTTCTTGTGCTCAGTGCTGCCTCCTCTGTAGCTCATAGTTCTGTGGGCTTTGGTCCCACCGGTGCTTCTCTCCAGCATGTTTCTGAGGTCATCTGCTCCACAGGGGGAGCTGCGGCCTTTCTCTGTCATCTGAATCAAAATCGGAAAACATAAAGCAGTGAAGCAGAATCACAGCCAACAAGGATCAGATTTTCAAATTTAGGAGGTAAGGCTGAGATGATGCAGTTCTTGTCTGGTAAGTCAAATCCATTTTATGTTGACTGATGCTTTGAACTGATGGTTCATTCATTCATTTCTCAGTTGAACCATCAAAATATGGCAACCAAACAAAATGTGAGTTACCCTCAGATGGGTGGCTTTGTCCTGTGCGTTGGTGGTGCTGTGACTGCGTTGCTTCGCGGTGCGACGCTCGAAGCGGCTGACCTTCTCCAGGACAGACAGGCTGCGGTTAGGTCCCTGGCTGCCATCACCTTGGCTACCATTACCATGGCTACTGGCGGAGGCAACACTGTTAGGGCTGGCGCATCGTTGGACCTCGGCAAGGGCGATCTCCAGACGGGTCAGTGGATGTTCTCGGTCTTTGTCATGCTCTCTGTGGTCCCAGTGCTGGTACTGCAGAGCTGCTGAGTCACTGAAGTGACGGGGTGAATTCTGCGAGGCGGAGGCGGGTGGAGCCTGAGGCTGAGCAGGTAAGTGGGAAGGAGGCACTTGTCCTTGGGGGATCCTGGAGGATGTCACTGGCTCTGAATGAATGCTGGTCTGGTCCATTGATCTGAAGGGATGGAGGGAGGAGGATGAGAAGTAAGTAAAAGAGGGAGAATCATTCTCCAACCATTTAATGAACTAACCAACTACTCACTGTCAGGAAGCTCCTTTTATAGATAGAAAGTTGTTATCTGGCAAAATAACATATGACTTTGTGTTGTTGTGGATGTTTCTGGTTGCTGGGCCAGGTAGAACATCTTCCCTAGTTGTTGAATGATTTATTGATTGGCTATCAACTAATAGCAAAAGTTTGACAAGTCTGAGCCTTTTCTGGCAAAGGCATACAGAGGTGAAGTCCCTCCTTTTCTGGTGTCCCCCATAGGACTTTATTCCTACAGAAATGTAAAGTAATCAACCGCGAGAGACAGAGACAGAATCAGAAACCTCTAAATGCTCTGGAGTCATCCTCAGAAATGATTTCACCATGTAAAGTCCCCTCCGTACTGTACCTCCTCCTTTCTCCCCTGGGTTGGACAGGCATGTAGGGGTCCCTCCAATCTTGTGAAGATGAGGCCCTGTGGAAATCCTGGTTGTGCTCCTGGGACTGGCTGTGGGCTCTCTGGCTTGCATGAATATGGGGCCCTTGGAAGCTCTGACCATGAGGTCCCTGGTGGTTTGGGGGCCTTTGAGCCCCTGTGTGGTCCTCTGATCCCTCTCTGGCAGTTTTCATGTTGGGTCTGTAGAGTTCATAGTTAGACTCTTCCTGTTGAGGCCTGATTAAAGTACAAGACTGAGTCAGAATTAAGAGCCAATATGAATAATTTTTACAGCTTTATTGCACTAAATGAGAGTAATGCCAGAATCAGATACATGATATCAGCTGTGTTGTAGAAGATAGAGCTTTGATTCTCTGCCCAAACCAGATTGGGCCTGACCCGCCGAGTTCAGGCCAAAGAGTTCAGTTTCAATTTCACCGTGCTTGGCACTCTGTTGCTCCGAGAGTGTGGTGCTCTAAACCGAATGGTATATTCCAAAAGCACCCCAAATTTACAGTTCAGTTTGTGCCAGAGTACAAGCTGGCACTCGGAGTCACTATTGACTGGTAAATGATAAAATAGACATGCACTTGTAGAGCATCTTTCAAGTATTCCGACCTCTCAAAGTGCCTTTTCACGACGTGTAATATTCACCCATTCACACACATTCATACACTGTTGGCCGAGGCTACCATACAAGGTGCCACCTGCTACTCAGTTTCAAACTGAGCATTCAGCATGCATTTGGGGTTCTTGCCCGAAGATACTAGTGGATGACCCAGTCTACCCAGTACGAATGCACCCTGCATTACAAATGTCTGTAACTGCACTGAAAAAACCTTTTATGACTTAAATTTGGAATAAAAATGTTTTGGGCTTGGGTCGGGCTTGGACAGAAACTATGTGAGCTCACACAGGGTTTGCGCATGATCTTTTGGACCCGATCAAACTCTAGTGTAGGACAGCTGACTTCTGGGAGACGCCCTGCAACATTTCAACAAATAGACTAGCATGAAGTTGTGCATTAAGCAATATGTTGGGAACTGCAGCAAAAACCACTGGTAGAGAGTGATGACACTCAAAACACAGCTTATCATATTTCTGTTTAAATTCACCTGTCAGCCTCGTATGCTTGAGTCCTGAGCTGTGTGGAGGCAGACGATGACGAAGAAGAATAGGGGTATAGTGAAGAAGTGTTGTTTTGGTATCCGTTTTCTGTCGCTGACATCCTTCCATCCCTCCGCCTCTCCGTTGCTCCTTCCTCTCTCCCTCCGACGCCCTGCTGCTGCTGTCGGCCGCTCTCCTTAGCCAGGGCGGGGTACACTCCAGAGGAGGCTGGACCGGGGCCGGCACTGGGAATCTGTGCGTAGTGGGGCTCAAGCTGTGGGACAGGGTATGTGCCCGTGGGTAGAATGAGCCGGCCAGACTGTGGGACGGGGCCTGCAGGTCCGGAAGAGTGCCCGGTAGGAGAAGGGGGCTGGGGGAAGCCTCCACCCTGCCGGGGCTTTGTGGTGGGGCTGCTCTCTGGACTCTTCTCTATCACTGTGTGGAGCTGACCTTCGGCGCTGTACGAGCCCTTAGCTGGAACATCAAGAATGATTGTAAGAGTAGAGCAGAGGTTGATGATAGCAGAGCTGTCTTCACAACTGCTAATGCATATACATTTACACACTGTCTTCTATACCTTTAAGGCTTGCTGTAATGTCATCTATATATTTTGGGTGTTTTAGGAACACTTTTAATTTTGTAGAGCAGAATTAAAGTGGTCTCTTTGGATCCTCAAAATGAGTAAAATCATGGAGATAGAATTCAAACATACCTGCACCTGAAGCCACAGAGCCACTGGAGTGATGCCAGGAACCTTTCTGCAGAGACCTGAATTAAACACATGAGATTAAATAACACTGGATTAGATTAGAGCTCCTAGCTGGGGACAGCTGTGCATGTCCGCCCCCACACAAAAACACAGTGACAGGGCTAACTGTTAGCAACACACAGCTAACGTTACCCAACAGTTATTAATGGGTTGAACAGCTGAGTTGAGCCATTTCAGTGTCGGTGTTGGTTTTTTGGGACTGTTAAACTGCTGCTGTGTTAGCTTGCGCTAACAGTGCAGACTCGCCGGGAGGGGAGCGGCTCTCGAGACAGCAGCAACAGAAAGTTTGCTGATTTGGCGCAGTTTGAGTAGTTGATACTACTTGATACTGGGATATTTTGGTCGATACCTTAAAGGTACCAATACCCAGCCCTAATTGTTACCACATTGTAGTATAAAATGGGATTTATACTTCTGCATCGTATCTATGTTATAACCTACGCTGTAGCCTGACCTGCACCTCCCCAGACATGTAAGTACACATTGTGGTGACACAGACCTCAGTAAAAGCTTTGTTTCCACTGATTTCGTCAGAGTTTATTTTTGTTTGAGAATTGCAATTCACTCTGATTTGATGGACCCAACTCACCGTAGTGACCGGGCGTGCTCCAGACTGGACCAGGAGTTCGGTCTCTCGTGGTTCCTGATGGCTGCGTAGCTGTCGCTGCGCCTCGGCGGGGCCGGCGCCCCCTTTAGGCTCTCGTAGGAGCTGCGGCTGGCCGCCGGGCCCCATATTGGACCTACACTGTGTCTGTTTGATGCTGGTACACCACCGCTGCTGCTGCCGCTACTGCTGCTGCTGCCACTGCTGCTGCCACGGTAACAGACCCCTCCCACTGAACCTGGAACCAATAGTGTAAAGAAAAACAATGATGTCATCACATCTAAGTTACATTACCTGAAAACCGTTCCTGAAGCAGAGACGTCACCTTGCATATCTCTGCTTTGCCCCGGCCTCATCCCTCCCCCGCCTCTGGAATCGCTGTTGCGAAGCATCGCGGCAGAGGTGGAGCTCAGCTCATGCTCTTGCGATAGGCCCTGCTGGGCGTCATAAACCGTCTGGACGTAACACATGTCAGCCTGCTGCATATCGACACTTCCTCCTTCTCTCTGAGGGACGGTTTCCAGCGAATAGGAGCGCTCTGGGCTGAAGGAAGGCGTGGAGGCAAGGTACTCTGGGATACTGGAGCTGGTGGAGAAGGAGGAGTAGGCGGAGTCTCGTTTGCTGTGGAGGTGGTCGATGCTGTTGGAGGACCTAGAATATGACAAGAGATTTCAGTTGAGATCATGATATTTAAAAATTTACAGCTGTATAAGTTCTGTACTTTCAACTGAGACCCTATTTCCCAAAGGTTTTTGTGTCTAAGTGACAAATTGGAACAACAATTTCTGAAACTGTCTGTATGAACCTGGCAGAGGACAGCTGGTGGCAGGAGGAGTAGGCAGGATGGGGTCCGCTGTGGGTGTGGTGGCCCAGTGGGTGGTGGTGCTGAGCTCCAGAGTGAAGCTGGGAGGACTGCGGAGGGTCAAGGCTCTCCATGCTGCCCCTGGAGCTGTACTGGTCCGGACTCTTCCTCAGGTAGCTGCCGCCAGAGTCAAACCCACCTGACAGGTCGGTGGTTGAGGCACTGAGAGACAGAGACACAGATTTAAAAAAAAAAAACCAAAACCCTCAAACACACTGTTCCAGACAAAAAAATGACAAAACCATTTACTTCTTAGTAAAGCATCAACAAACAAACAGCCAACAAAAGTGGGGTCTTTTTTAGCAAGACATTGGCGGCATTTTCAGTGGAACTGAACCACCAAACTCGGTTGTTTTTTGTAAAACATCAGAGGCATTTCCAGATGCGATTATGCCACCAAAAGTTGGTTCTTTTTTAACCAGATATTGCCGACATTTCAGCGGGGATTGTGCCACTGAAAGCGGTTGTTTTTTTTGCTAAACATTGGAGGCATTTCCATATGCAACTGTATGTCTGCAGCATTTTCAGCTGCAACTGTGCCAACAAAAGTGGGTTCTTTTTTTAGCAAGATATTGGAGGTATTTCCAGACACGATTGTACCACCAAAACAGGGCTTTATGGTGACATCTGCAGCATCTGCAAAAGCGGGTTCTTTTTTTGCAAGACATTGGTGGCATTTTCAGCGACAACTGTGCCACCAAACGCGGTTGTTTTTTTGCTAAACATCAGAGGTATCTCCAGTAACGATTGTACCACCAAAACAGGGTTTTATCGTGTCATCTGCAGCATTTCCAGCCTCAATTGTGCCAACAAAAGCTAAAAGTAAAGAAATGTAAAGTTTCAACATATCCACTCCATAATAACGTAGAAATGTGACGTATCCATGCAGAAATGTACAATGCCAACATTTATACTGCCGACTGGGTTGGATGATGAGACATTAAGTTGGGATTCTTATTTAATCCCTGTGTTCCGATCTCGCATGAGGAGAATCTCAACAATTTAAACCCTATTTACATTGTTTGCCTGGTTTATTTTTATTTTACGATTAGGTGACGCAGAAACATTACATGTTCGACCTCGTCAGATAGCTGTTGTGAGTTTTACATAAAGTGACTCAGACATGAGAGCGACATGTTAAATTGCCAGAGCGTTACGTAACCAGGTGCATGTCTGAGAGGGTTTTATTTGTTCTAACTGCTGGTTGTAAGGTTGGTGATTTGCTGCTGAATCTGCGGTTACATCACTCCAGATAACTGACTGGAATGTAAATGTGTGTGTGCATGTGTGTGTCTACGTCACAGTTTGACCCACCAAGTCCTTCAACCGAACACAATGCAATTACTGCTCTGGAAAAGGGGGACACTCTCTGTCTGTCTCCGTCTGCATTTCTCCTTTTCTGTGTCACTAACTTCTCTGAGTCTAACTTTTGTCTCAGCTTCTCTTTCTGTCGGCTGTACGGTCCGTCTCTCTCTGACTTTGTGTTTCTTAACTCCGGTTATATTAAAGCTGAGCTACAGAAATGTTACGGCAAACTTTTTATTCTCATCCACACTTTACTAACAGGACACAACAGTCGGGGGTTGCTATGGGAGACCCAGAGGTGAGGGGGAAGGGTACCAGGAATGCCCCATTCTGTAGGCATCGACGTCAATGCCCTGTCCATCCAACACACACACACACACACACACACACACACACACACACACACACACACACAGAGTCACGTCAGAGGCCTTTATTCCCTTCAAAGAAACCGTGATGTAACTTCCTCTGATGACACAAACCTGCTGACCAACAGCTTCGCTTCAAGCACCAAAACAATTATGTATTTACCAGTTTGTGCAACTGGGATGACTAAATATATCACTGCGGATACTTTAGCTGAAAACACAACATATTTTTATACATAATCATCCAGCAGGAGCTCCGACTGGTCTGAGACAACAGGTCTGAATCCTTAAACACTGGACACTACAAGACAGCATGGACAAAACTCTCCATGATGTTAACACACACACATCCAACCTACCTGTGAGAGCCCTTACTGACATACCAAACACCTATCCATAACCATAACCTGACCTTGTTCTAATCTTAATTTTTAAACCAAGTAAACGGCCCTTTGAAGGATCCTCCCAAAAAGGTCCTTGCTTTCTAAAATGTCATCACTTAAAAGTTTCTCATTTCCCAAAAAAATCTCCTTATTTTCCAAAAAGTTCTTCACTGTAAAATTACATGAATTTCCCAAGATGTTCCCAATTTCCAAAATGCCTTAATTTTCTAGAAAAAAATGTCCTAAGCTTTCAAAACTGTTTTTATTTTCCTCAAGCATCTTAATCATCCCAAAAGTCCCTCACTCAAAAATGTCTTCACTTTCCAGATATATTAAAAAAAATTTTTAAATGTTCCCCACTTTCCAAAATGTCCTAATTTTCCAAAATGTTTCTCACTGTCTATAATGATCTAAATTTTCCAAGATGCCTTATTTTTCTAGAAAAAAATTGTCCTCAGCTTTCAAAAACATTTAAATTTTCCCAAGCATCTTAATCTTCCCAAAAGTTCTCCACTTTCTAAAAATGGTTTCGCTTTCCAGATATGTTCATATCAAAAAAATAAATTAATACGTTCTCCACTTTCCAAAAAGTTTCTCACTGTCTAAAATGATCTAATTTTTTCGAGATGTTCCCACTTTCCAAAACGCCTCAATTTTCTAAAAATGACCTCAGTTTCTGAAAATGTTCTAGTTTCCCCCAAATATCTTAATTTTCTCAGAAGTTACTCGCTTTTTCCAAATGTCCTAATTTTTAAAAATATGTCAATCATTTTTAAAAAATGTCTTTTTAGAAATGTCCTTATTTTCAAAATATGTCCCCAATTTTCTAATGAAATAAAATGTCCTCCATTTTCTAAAAATCTCTTTACTTTCTAAAAAATCTTGACTTTTGAAAATGTCTTTATTTTCAGAAAATGTTTCTCATTTTCTGAAAATGTTTTCACTCTCCAGAAATTGTCCTTATTTCAAAAAATGTCCCTCACTTTTTAAGTGTCTCCACTTTCGAACTGTCTATTTTCAAGAAATGTCTTTCACTTTCCAAAAATGTCTTATTTTCAAAATATATCCCTGACTTTCTAAAAAAATGTCTTTACTTTCCAAAATGTCTTGAAAGCTTCTCACCAAAATCTCCTGATTTTAAAAAATGTTTCTAAAACAGTCCTCGCTTGTCTAATTACTGACTCGGGATAATTACAGCCTTGGTTACAGATTAAGTTTCCAACAGGGCAACAAAGACTGCAGATTTGTTTTTCAGGTATCAGTAATCTTTATATTGAATCAACTATTATATTTCAATGAATAATTTCCAATCCATTCAACCCCATACTGGAGGATGGTGTGTGAAATATTTAAAGTCTGAGGTCAGTGTTGGTACAAACTGAAGAATTAGAACACACCACACAGACAGACAGTCAAAGGTCACATTATATGACAGACAGCAGCTCCTCATATTGATCCGTCCCTGGACGTCTGTCCCCTTATTCCTGGACTAATAACACACTTAACGTTGTTAGAGTGTTACGCAAAGTGTTTGTGCAGCAGTAACCATGAAAGACTTAGACACTGATAAAGTCTGTGTTTGTGTGGTGTCATTATGTTATTATGGGAAAACTGTGAGGCTGTAAATAACATGTCATTATTACTCCAGAGATAATTTCCTTGTGTAGTGGGGCATTAGAAACACATTGATCATCATGGAAACTGTAACTAAGAGTCAAAAAAGTTACAAAAGCAGATTTAATTCATGTGATTTTGAGCTGGGAGCTGAAATCTTGACGCATTATTTAATATCAAGAGTGAAGACTGGTGTCTGGTATTCAGAGATAAGATAGGAGATGTTTAATGTCTCCCTGAAAACATGAACTTTGACCTCCTGACAGATAGCAGCGCACAGTAAACCCAAACTCCAAGACTCAAAACGTCTCTTCAGACACTTCTAAAGGCCACGAAGACACGTTACCAGTATCCTGAGCAGTATAATAAAAGATCATTGTGTTTCTTATCTTGTGTTTCTTATCTCGTGTGTGACTACAGTGTTATTGTCTTCTTATCTCCAACTACAGGTGTCCACAGACTCTACACGGAACAAGTCAGGTGTTGAATGACTCCAGTGATTAATGTCCTCGACTGGTGGACGAATGACATCATATTTACTAGAGCTGTTGTTGAACACTGACCTGGCGTGGTAGCTGTGGTGCCAGGCGCTGCTCATCGTGTCCATCCCTCCCTGATTCGACGGCTGCTGACCTTCACCGAGCTTCGACGAATGCCACGAGTGAGGACGGGACGCCGGCTCACTGCGTCTGAGGGGTTGAGATACAAAGACAGAGTTAGTGGACGTGCAGTAATTCGCTCATGTTTCTCACCATGTGTCGTGAATTCATGCTTTTAATCAAATCAAATACTCATTTCTTACACTGCACTGTAATATGTTAGCTTGTTTTTATTTTCTGTTCTCCAGCTCTTTAATAGTGTTTTTAAATGTCCTCTTATAACGTGTTTCTTTGCACTTTGTCTCACTGTATTTGACGTTTTATGCAAAACACTGAATTGCCTTGTTGCAGAATTGTTCTGTATAAATAAACTTGCCTCTAGCGCCACATTCTGACATCAGATTCAAGGAAAAGTTATTTATAATAATCTGCAGAGGAAGAAAAAGTCAACACGCATGGTCCACCAGCCTTGTGTTGTTTCTGTTGCACCATCATCTCATGACACTTGAGGAAAATAAAATGAAGGAAGGAAAACAAAAAGTATTGTTTTAAAGGAATAGTCTGAATTTTGGGAAATACGCCTGTATGCTTCCTTGCCTAGTTAGATGAATGGATTGATATCACTCTAATACACATGTAGCTGAACCTGTAGACAATTAGCTTAGCTTAGCATAAAGACTGGAATCAGGGGAAAGCAGTCAGCTCGTCTCTGACCAAAGATTACAACAATCCAGTTGCCAGACAAACAGCTAAGACTCCACAAAGTTACTGGTCCTGGCCAAAACATGATCAGCCAGAGAAATGCCTTAAATAACAAGTTGTTATCTTTACACTTAAGTTTTCATTTGGGCGGCACAGTGTGCAGTGGTTAGCATTGTCGCCTCACAGCAATAGTGTTCCTGGTTCAAACCCAGGGTGGGGGAGCCCTTCTGTGTGGAGTTTGCATGTTCTCCCCGTGTCAGCGTGGGTTTTCTCCAGGTGCTCCAGAGTCCAAAGACATAATTGGTGACTCTAAATTGCCCATAGGTTTGGTTGTCTTTCTCTGTGTGTCAGCCCTGTGATAGTCTGGTGACCTGCTAACCCCTAACCCCTAACCCTAACCCTACAATGCAGTGATTACAAACAAAACAAAGAAGACACAATGGGGAAAGCATGCACAGACAACTTTGTCTGGATGGACGACGAGTTGCTACAGTAACAGATCTACACTTCACTTCAAATCAACAGGGTGAGCAGCACAAACAGAGCTCGGCATTGTTGTTGTGACGGTCGGCATGCCTAGTGACTGGAACCGTAATGCGCATGTGCGAAAAGTCTCTGTTTTCAGAGGAACTGCATATTGCAAGTTTACATGACAACGGAGACGCTGCTGTTTCCAAAAAGTTGCACTCTGGAACCCGTTTTCAGAACGTTGCGTTTTCAGGCACCCAAAACGCCGCTGTCGTGTAAACGATCGGCCAAAACGCAACTAAAGTTTACCGTTTTCAGTTGAAATCGTTGTCGTATAAACGGGGCCTAAGATGGAGAGAGCACACCTCTCTGCCCTTCCACGCGCCTACATGGAAAGCCTGAGGCAGGGAGAGCAGCAGCAAAGACAAACAGAAATGACATTGATAAGTCAGACACAGCATGAAAAGGAGGAGCTGGAGTGGAGGCAGGTTGTGAAAGAGAGAGCAGCAGAGTGAGGACGTCACGACTGGTACTGACTGATTTCTTGTGTTTTGTTCATCTGATGTCTCACACACAACAACAACTTCCTCACTGAGACATTATTTCAGGGATAAAACGTGCATTTGTTTGTGGTGATAATCTATGACATCACCGTCATTACTTCTGAACGTGTTATCTCACCAGCTATGATAAGAGAGACGTTGAAAAGCACGGCGGTTACAATCCCCTCACCCTCGTCATGTGTGACATGTTCTGCTGCTCTGAATTTATCTGCACAGATAAACAGGAAAAGATGGTATCTGAGTAAGTGGGAGACAGAGACATGAAAGCCTGCATGTCTGTGAACCCCAGGAACCTTGTTAATGACAGGACGTGACTGGAATACCTCAACACGTTATCATCGCTGGTACACGTGTACAGATATTCACCCTCTCCATTAGCTCTCACGGGACTGGCTGGGGCACAGTGTTGTCTGATTTGGTTTGAGTTTAAAGTCTAATTTTGGACCACAATAATCCACATGAAAACGTATTTTCGTCTTGGTCACGTCACCATGGTTACGTCCAAGTCCCAAATGTCACTTCCATGTCACAGTTTTACATTTGACAAACTCATTTACAGTCTTGAACACTCAGATCTCACCAGAAAACACTTATTATTTTTGATTCTTAGTGATTCGTCAAGTGAAGATTTTGGTCTTTTTGTTTTTTGCAGTTTGGCTTTCTGTTTTAAAGTTTGTTAAAAACAACTAGAGGATCAAGTACAAACTGAATCTTCCAAGTAAGAGTCGAGACATGATGAAAAAATTGGGACTAAAGTGAGAATATCAGATTCAGTTTGATCAACAATCATAGTTTAAGGAGCTGCACCTTGTCAAAATAAATCCAAACCTATATGACTGGACCATGTGTGACTTTAATTTGAAAGGACAGACACAGGAAGTGTCCTCGTCAGGTTAATTTCCAGGGCTGTTACCTGCGGTTATTCCACAGGTTAGTTAATAACATGTCGGGCAGGAAATCCAAAGTGTGGGATCATTTTNATGCAGGAGACTAGTCCACTGATGGACCCTGATGAGGACTGTTGGTCCACTAGGAAAATTCTTGGTCGAGGGCATAAACATCATAGGCCTAATGCTAGCTCCAACAAATTCAAGATTTTTTATCTATAAGAAACAGTGTTTCTGTTCCAGAGGTTAGACCCAGCGCTAAAGGACCAGTCAGCTCAACGTTAGCATGAGCATGAGGTTCCAACAAAGTCAAGCTGACACAGCAACAGCTCGACTCTGTTCTTAATAACTGCTAGGTAATGCTAGCTGTGTGATGCTAACGCCAAAAGCGCACCAAGCAGCAGTGAGGTGTGGCCTGTGGCGAGCTGCCATGCAATGACTACGGAAACCTACAGTGGCCGCTTCGAGCTGAAGCTGTTAGATTCTGCAGTGAAGTGCGGTCAAACTTAAAGTTGGGGATAGTTTAATTTTTAGCGTTGAATTGTGGTCAGAGACCTGTGACGTGTTTACCTATGTTGCAAAGAAATTCTTCCCGCCTAAAACACATGAACATGGTTAATTACTGTGGCAAGCTGCAATTCACCGCAGCTTGGCGTGCTTTCAGAAAAACGGTTAGCTACGTCACCATGTGAGACACCAACTGTGCAGAGTGGAGCTCTCATGATAAACAGAGAGAGCAGGGCTGTGTACACACCCAGGCGCCGTCTCACGGTCCTGTGACAGACTAGCCTACGACTAACAAGTTGAACAGCGATATGCTACTAATTCATCTCACATATTAACACTCAAACACAAGGCTGTGTCTCACACAAACACACACACACGCAGCCAGAGAGGTAACGATGCAAATAATCACTTTAAAAAGCTTGGTGTTGGATGTTAGCTAATGTTGCTAATTAGCTCGTGCTAACACTCTGGAGACGGTCCCTCAGCGTTGTGTCTAACCGGTGTCGGGCGGTTCGAGATCAGACCCTCGGTGCAATTCTGTTGTCTTCCTCTGGAGCTGTGAAAGACGTCCACATCGCGACATGTTTTGCCCTCTGGACAGTATGCTGCACTTATTGTTGTTCTTCTTCTCTGGGTTTATTGGTGGTTCGCAATCCAAGTTTAAATCTACATGTAGCGCCACCCACTGTGTCGGTGTATGTATGTCTGGCTTCGTATGATCGGCGCTATTTATCGGCTTTCAATTATAGGAATAATGCATAATAATAAAAAAGTCCCATTATCAGCCGATAATTTATCGGTCCGATATATATCGTGCATCCCCTATTAGAAATAGTACAAAAAAAAAAAAGAAAAAGAAAATCCATATGTGGTGGTTATGTTTTCGCCGGTGTTGGTCTGTTCGTCTGTTTGTCTGCAAAATAACTCGAAAAGTTCTGAACGGATTTTGATGAAATTTTCAGGAAGGATTGATAATGGGACAAGGAACAGATGATACAATTTTGGTGGTGATCGATTGAAGCGAAGTGGATAAAATAATAAAATGGCGGGAAATCCGAGCTGCTTGGCGGAGGTCTGCGCTCTCCGAGTGCTCTAGTTAATTTATCATTTCATTAGAAAAACATCTCCTCCCCTTTTCTAGCCAATAATCTGTCCTGTCAAATAGCAAGAAAAAAATCTTTAAGGACATCCAAATCCCAAAATCGGAAACTGATTACCTACGCCATGAATGAATATCCGAATAGTCAAATATTCGGATCCACTTCTACTGATTTCTCGGCATACCTCTTAACATCTCCCATGTTTCCGACTAATAAACTAAACATGTGACCTGTTTTACCTGGAGGTGAACCTGAGGACTTTGTTGATGAGGCCGGTCGCCAGGCCGTTGACGCTGGCCTCTGACGGCGCTCGACACAGCGCCCCGTCCGACCGTCCCAGCTCTGATTTCTTCTGCTTCTTCCGCAGCTTGCGGCGGTAAAACGCCTCCAGCAGCTCCATCACCTCGACTCAAAGTCCACTTTATTCTCGATTCTACTGAACTGCTTTCTCCTCAGCTGCACTCTCACTCTGACTGCTTCTTCTTCTTCTTCTCTTAGAAAGTCTCAGAAAGTCCCATGTCCACACCCTTCGCTATGGGCTGTTTGTTTGTTGCGTCCTTCTAGAAAGCTCCAAGAAAACCTACTTTCTGGTTTCAACTCTACTCAGCTGTGTCCTTACATGCTCTCCTGTGTATAAGGGTACTTCCAAAAGTCCTCTCATGAAACCTGCTGCAATCTTCTGTACATCATTACACCTCTTGGACCTTCAGCCGTCTTCGTTTGCCATATCTTTCCTTTACTTTTGTCCTACTTTTTTAACCTTTAACCTTAAAACCTGCTTTGCTCTCCTACATCTGCGCCTTTTCAAACCCACAAATTAACACCTTCCTTTGAAGTCTCTAATGCTGCAATCTGCTCTGTCTTCTTTGAAAAAGTTGCCGAACAGACCAATGCAACCTGACTTTTCGATGTTCACCTACTCCTCTTTGTATCGAAAAGACTCGCCACGACCGATCCCGTCTCTACCATCCTCTGATCTGTCTCTTTGCTCCACTCCACATCGAGTCGCCCTGGTCCCCGAGCTCGTTAAGCAAATGAAGCAATTAAGTGTCATTAAGCCGTATGATAAAAGCATGAAGTAAACATCCTCAGCCCAGCTCGCTCTGGATGGCCGCTGCTGATGTTTGTGAGCGAGAGAAACTGAGAGTCTGAGGAGAGACGAGAGGAGGGAGGAAAGAAAAGAGGGAGGTAGGGTGCAAGATAGTGAGAAAGAATGAGTAGCAAAAAAGGGAGGGAGGATGGAGGGAGATAAGAGTCGTTAGGGAGAAGATACTGAGGAATGAAGCAACTGTAGGGCTGATAGAGAGATGGCAGAAAGAGAGGAAATGCTGAGAGAGATAAAAGAAGAGGAGGATATAGGAGGCAGAAGGATGGGAGAGATGGAGCTCCACAATATAGCCGTGAAATAAAAAATAAAACAGAGAATAACTTCAGGAAGGGGTGAGAGGTGAAGAGGAACGCAGCAACAAGTGTAAAGGTGAGAGAGAGAGGAAGGAAGGAGGATGGAGGAGGAAGCAGAGGGAGGATGCGTAAACACAGAGAGAGTTGCTAAAAACAGTGATTAGCTCATATCAGCAGAAATGGATTCTGAAGCCTCGAGGAGAACGAAGACGTCTCATGATGCAGCATGTGCTGCTACTGTGAACAATCAGCTGACTCTTATTGACTGTTAGATTGTCCCGACTGGAGTCCAGACACATAGCAGACATATTGATTAAAGTAAGAAATCTGTTATTGGAAGGGCACAACCTAACACATTTTAAATTGGGCTAAATGTGGGATTCATTTGCATCTCTGCTACATATAAACAGCTGTTGTTCTTTTCTGGAACTTTACTTTCTTCTACAGATGCACTGAGAAGTGGTAGAAGTGAAATGTTCCATACAGGTATTCACCCATCTGTTAGTCTATCATTGATTTTCAGTGGTTGGACCGATAGATGTACACAGACCTGGTAACCTAGATCCACATGTCAAAATATGAGTACTGATCAATGAATATTGACAAGACTGTGAAACTGTGTCAATAAGATACCTTGCTTGGACACTTGCTTGGAGTTGGTTACATAATTCAAAAGTGGTGTTATGTTTTAAGCAACAAGACAGTTGTTAAGGTGATATATGGTCGGATTTGGTGACCTACACAGACAGCTCATTAATCGAAAAACAAATACGACAAAGAAATGTACTTGTGTCGGCTGAAAACACTCTTTGCTACTGAACTCCGCTAAAACACGTCCAATCTCTGTGGAGTTTCATGGGTCATTGTTTGGTGGTATTGTGGTCAACTGGCCAGAAGCACAAAAGGATCGACCTTGTGTAAGTCCATGTTACAATTTACCCTGCGTTAGGTTGTGCCCCGCGCACCCTTAGGATTTCGGGTATTACTATTACATTGACGATAGCCCTGTTTACACAGAGATCGTGCTATAAGGCCGCTACAAAGTCCCTTCTTTACGCTGCCTTTGCATGCTGCCATTGCAGATGACAAAGAAGTGTGGCAAGCGCAATGCCGTGCATAGACATTTTGCAAGGCAGGTGCTCAAGTGGAAAGAAAGGCATTCCTTCTTTTTTTGTTTTTGGTCGCGTGAAGTGCTGGTGCAAATAAAAACAATAAGAAAAGAAAACATTGTGCGCATGTAAAGTGCACCCTGCTGGGAGGCTTCTATTTGCCAGCACCTTGAGGCCTAAGTATACAAACAGTGCATTTGTGCACAGTAGTCTTGCAAAAAGGGCACTTATCTAGACAGAGGGCAAAAGGGCAGGTACATGAGCAGCACCTGGGGTCTATCTGTGCACGTGCCTGGACAAGTGTGAGGTGTAACACAACAGGGTTAGCCTCTAGTGTGACATATAACATCACAGTCATTTACCGACCCTGTTATGTGGTGGCTGATCTCGCAATTGCTTGGACAATAAGGAGCTCCTGGACCTCATTGTGTCAAGAGATGTCCCTTGAAGGTCAGAGATTTGGACAGTCAGTCAGAGACTCCTCAGTCAACTGAGATTGTTTCAAGTTGAGTGATTGTTTTTTTGCTAGTCAGGGTACTTCTGAGGACATGTTTTGGTCCCTAGATTTTGCTGCGAAGTGAGCGCTCTTGGCTTTCATGCTACTCTTTGGTACCGTAAGGCTCTGAGATACCTTAATCGACTCTCCTCTGCTTGGAAGTGGTACATTTACAGCTCACAGATATTTAATACGACACAGTCCCTGGCTTTTGTTTGACATCTAGTGTCAGCACAAATGTTGTCGCACATTTCCAATCCATCGTTAGCGCCGTTAGCTTGTTTACTATCTTACATGAATGTCGCTGTTACACTGAAAGTCACGCTGAGCCCTGTTCAAACCTTAAAACTTTAAATGGAAAAAAAGAAAGAAAAGTATTCTAGAATATTCAAATTAAAAGGCCGAATCTGATTTGACTGACATAATTCTGATTTAGCTGTTGTTTCCCCAATTTGTGGACATTTTCAGGCACTGTTCTTCTTTTTTGAGTTGCTGCCAACTGCTACCAGCTACTTCTTAAATCTCCCGGCCATGGGTAAATGGAAAAATGTTTTTGAATAAAAGTATAAAAACAATTCAATAAATGAATCTAAAAAATGTCATTTTTAGTTTGTATCTGGGCCCAAAGCCTGAAAGTCAGAACTGAGACCAGAGCCTGATTGGTGGCGGTTTGAACCATGTGAGCTGAGATAAATTATTACCATGAACCATTAAGAAAAAGAAAATGTTTGTACTGACACAGTCTGGCTCAAACTGTCTTTACTGCCGTGTCTGTGTGTGTGTGTGTGTGTGTGTGTGTGTGTGTGTGTGTGTGTGTGTGTGTGTGTGTGTGTGTGTGTGTGTGCGCTA
>NC_065514.1:255528-261761 GCF_006386435.1 Epinephelus moara
TGTGTGTGTGGTGTGTGTGTGTGTGTGTGTGTGTGTGTGTGTGTGTGCAGGGTGTGTCTCTCTGAACAGAGACCTTATCTGTTGCCGTGGGAAACTGTTCCTCCAGCCCAGAATAATAATCTCTTTGATCTTCTCGGAAACCAAAATTGGACAGAGAGAGGTCGGCAAAAGTGGATACTGAGGACACACTTTAACTGTGAGTGTGTCTAAATATGTTTGGAAAACTATATTTACAGCTTTTATGTGTGTAGGTTAGTTTCAAAATTGTATTTAATTATATGCAAAGTCAGGTAAGGTAAGCCATACCAGGCAAGTGCACAAACGGACCAAGGTGGTGCTCAAGCACCACCCATGACATCAATTCTCAATTAAGTGCATGTTGTAACACCTGTGAACTGCATTTAAGTTTTAATTCTGCAAGACTGCCCCTCCCTCATTAACGTCCCGTGTTATCACAACCAAGTTAACACATGCATATCCAGCATTCTGCAGAGCAGCATCCATGTCTCCCTGACCTGCCTTTATGGACATCCAGTTAATGATCGTGTTTTGAGATTAAACCAGTATCAAAACATCTCAATACAGCCAGTCTAATTTAGGCCAATCATTAATCTTAACAACAAGTAAGCTAGCCTGGTGTAAAACCACACCGTCTCCCTCCAACTCTCAAATTCACTCAAATTACTTTCACACTTCGACTTATCTTTAAATACCAACCTTAACTTGAAATAAAGATTAAGTGTTCCAAGCCACACTTCTGATTCGGCTTCTTTCATGTCTAACTCTGCTTTCAGACCTAGAGTGGTCTCCTTTGGTCTGAATCAGGGACTCATGTTGTTCCAAAGTTGTATAATTGCCTGGAGTTGGTTTGTGTTCTCACGGCAGCATTTACAAGAGGACCAGATCAAATGCCTTGTGTGAGAAAGCTGCTCTTGATTGGTCAGAATTTCCATGTGGGAAAAATCCAGGAAGTAAAGCAAACGTTGAAGAAGAGTACACTTGCAAGATAAATGTGACACTTTCTAATGTCACAATGGAGGGACAACTACGCAGGTTGATTTTAGCGCTGCTCATCGTGGACTATATTGCTGTCATTGTTCATTTTAGTCAAACCATACAGTTTGAAAACGAGGCGCGGCTCCAACTAGAAAACAATGTTTTGATGCATTGGATGTGCTGAATGTGCATATTAAGGCAGTACAGGAGGAGGTGCACATTAATAATCCTCCAGGACTGTAACATGCTCATGTTTAACCCAAACAATGTGTCATGTGACTGCAGTTGCTTCACATCCAGGTCGGAACACCTTCTCACCACAAACCAACCGCACCAGAGTTCCTTTGGAACCGGACTGAGACCACCTCTTCAAGAAGGTCTCGGTCCAGTTGTTTTGGTGCACACCTGAGTGTGATTGCTGTGTTCACACCTGCCCAAACGAACCGCACTGAGGGGGCAAACGAACTTGAGTTCAACTGAACCAAACAGAACAAGGCAGGTGTGAAAGCACCTTAAGAAGAACTCTGAGGTAGGAAGCATCCTCTGAGTTTTTCTGTGTGTCAGAGCAGCTTCTACTCTGTACATCCAGAACCATTTGAACCTCACCACAGAACACGGCCCTCATTTATAGACAGTAAAACGTGTATGAAACTGTAACTCAACCATATAAAATTAGACAGTTTCAAACAGTAAAACCAACTGTAAAAGTGTGCGTTCAAAAGTACTTTATATGAGGGCAATGGATACATAGTATTGGTGCTATACGGACGATTCAAACACAGTTCAGTTTAAACACTGACTGTCAAGAAGCCGAAGAGAGTGATGAGCTTTTAAAGTGGCTTGGAGCCCCATCCTGTATGGAGATTTTGGAGCTCCTTATAACCAGTTTAACAGAGGAGATTAGATGTGCAAAAGCAAGGCTGGAGATGAAGCTGTCAGGGTCTGGGGATGCAGCAGTTTGGAGTACAGAGCCAACAGTCTCAGCAGGGAGGAAGTGGAACCCGAGGGAGGCGGTTCAGCGATAACAGCATGGGCGTGTGGGGTTTGGATTAAGCATAGCACAGCCTACACAGAGTGCAGCAACAGCAGGTGGCAGGAGGAATCTTGTTATAGAGGAGATTCAGAGGCAAGACGAGGCCACTGGGAAGGGGGAAGTGTGGGGCAGGCAGGACTGGATTCATACTGGTAGCAGTTTCGAAAGTGTTACATCTCCCCAAAATCTTCGTAAATGAATACCCAACATGTCCTCTGCGTTCATGTGTAGTCTTTTTCGGACCTAATTGTATTGCAGAGTTTTGCACAGCGGCGACCGGATCTTTGCTCTCAAACCACAAAAAGATGTGATGGCACAACAGTCTCCTTCAGTACATTATTCTATGCTTTCTTTTGATTTTCACATTGGCTAGTCATCCTGTTTAATTTGTCTTCTGATTAAATCGGAACCGTTGAAACAAGTTGTAGGAAGCCTCTGCAAGTAATTGGTTGCTGGCAGACACTCTGTGCTGCAATAAAATGGTTAATCAGCAGTGCCGTGCACTGTAGAGCCGATGCGCTGCTGGTTCTGCCGGCCTGAATAGAATATAATGTCTATAGCCTTACTGTTGTGTACAGCCTTATAGACTGAGCTGAGTAGTGATGCGCGGGTCGACCCGTAACCCGCGGGACCCGCAAATGGACCTGCGGGTCGGGCAGCAGTGATCGTCTGTTAAATCGGTCTGTAAATGATATTTTGACATTATTGGCTATTACTGTCATGGCATCCGAAGGTACTGATGCGTTGAGCAGGTGACAGTCCGCGGTCGTTTTCAAAACACACTTGTGTCACGCACTCCAAAAGAAACTTGTTGAAACTTTAAACAATAATTTATTGTACAAAACGGGGGAAACAAACGTTGACAAAAACGGTTCCATAATTCATATTAAATTCAAAAGATAACGAAAAAACAGCTACAAGTTAGAGGGAATAGTGATAAAGTGGTAAAACTTGGCATTGATCCACAGCCTCAGACGGATGCGCTCAAGCGTGCCGTGCGCACAAGCTCAGTTGGTAGGCTATACTATATTTTCACATTTTTAACAATGCAATTTAAAAGTTTTGATTTTTATTGGTAACCTACATTTACCAACAACAAAAAGACTACATTTAGCACCAAGAAAATATGTAAAAAAATAAATAAATAAAAAAAGTAAATAAAAAAACGAATATCGAATACCAAATTTTCATAACGAATACCTACCCATAGAAGCAAATATTCGAATATCCGAATATATGATAACAATATATATTTCAGTCAGGAGCCCTTTAGTCCAGGAAAACTTTATTTCCATTTGCAGTATTATATTTGGCAGTTTGGCTCTGGTCTGGGCCTCTCTGCCTTTCCTCATGCGTACGCAAAAAGCCTCTTCTACGCACCTACGTGGAAAGCCTTAAGGCAGAGAGTGCACAACTCTCTGCCCTTCCATGCACCTACATGGGCAGCCTTAAGGCAGAGAGAGCACAACTTTCTGCCCTTCCACGTGCAGACAAGGAAAGCCTGAGGTAGAGAGAGCAGCAGCAAGTCCCGAGTGGTTACATTGCAGCCTGTGTCGCAACTGCCGTCTGCAGTACTCTGTCAATATTAGACCAATTTTCCAAAACTGTTGTTCCCATTAGTCACTTAGACTCAAAAACATGGAATAACAGGGTCCAGGTTAAAAAATATTAATACCAAGCCTCTCCTTTAACTGTAAACCACAGTGAAGTGCCCCATCACAAAAACACAAAACACCAGACTGGACGTTGCTATGACTCCTGAACTGATTGACAGGTCTGTTAATATACGCAATAACGCTGCGCAACACTGTTTGTGTTTAAACTCTGTGTGTGTGTGTGTGTGTGTGTGTGTGTAAGGGAGTTTGCTTGTATTGTGTGTGTGTGTTTTGTGCAATTACATGGTGATGTCGTTTTAGAAAAATGTGGTGATTCAACTAAAGAAACATGTGAGGAGGAAAGAAAAGTGAGGAGGAGAAGAAGGAGAAGTGAGGAGACGGAACAAGGAGGAGAGGAAAGGAGGCAAAGTGGCCAAGGACAGAAGGAAAAGTGACGAGAGGAAATGAAAAAAAGGATAAAAGAGAGGAAAATGAAAGCAAAGGGAAGAAGAGACTGTGTTTATACATCAGTCTGTCTGTCCTCGCCATACTAACACCCAGCCTCATGGGGCTCTGATGGCCCACTTCCTGTCTTTGGACCAATCAGAGACAAGCATTGCCCTCCCTCTACCCCTCCTCTCCCCTCAGTGGTATCTCATAACCGCCCAGAGCCCAGGGGATTGTGGGAGAATAGAGTCATTCTGCCTGTTTATCTCTGGCTCTGTGAGACCAACAGCAGAGTACATTTTAATGACCCTGTTGCTACAGCATGTTGCTGCTCAGCGGCACTTCGGCAGGACGCACAGTCGAGAGTTTTATGCAACTGTGCAGTCATCCCTCCAAAATAAAAGTATTGGAGCCGTGAGCGCACAAAGACCATTGTTTCCACCTGCACTACTTAAAAAATGTTTCAAGGTTTTGGGACTATCGTAACGACAGAGCCAAACTTTTTACTGACAGGCTTCAACTTTATTTCTGACAGACTTTAATGATGACAGAGCAACTAGACAACAGGACACAAGAAAAATCAACAAGACTAAATGTGTGTAGTGACATCAGCACCCTCCTGAGGCTGTGATGTACACTACACACACACTAGAGCACTTCTAAGACCCGACCTCCATATTAGGACGAAGCTGGCTGCAGCAGAGTGTCAGTATTTATAGACTGTTTGTCTGTGACTGACTTGACACAGACATGACTGTAAGATAAAGTGAGATAAGCTCCTATAGATCAGACAAACAGGCTCCGTACCTTCACAAACAAAGCAACATGTAATTCACACTTAGTTTGCCACAACAGAGTCTGGTAACTTCTGTAAGACCACTCGTCTTGAGTGATGACGTTTAAAAGCAGCGGGCTAAAGTCCCCTGTTATTTGTGCTGCATGTGTTTTTCCACAGCAGGGCAGGTAGAAGAAGTTCACCTGTTGGAGGTGAGCTGTTTGCAGAGGTGCAGTAAGAGCCTGTTGCCTGCAGCTCTTCATCAACATCTCACTGTGGCTGTTTCTACTTCTTCTTTCCTCCTTGCTTAATTGAAGAAAATCGCTGACCAAGCTCAGCTAATTCTGTGATAAACACATTTCATTTCCTGTATGTCCTTCACAATAAAAGTCTCCTGGTATTTTGTCATGTACAAACTTTTATTGTGAAGCAGCAAAATAAGGAAATGTTGAGTTTTCCAGCAGCAACTTCACACAACTTCTGATATGGCTGATAGCGAACATGAAACAGTAAAATAAAGCTGATATGTGAAGTACAAACAGGATGCAGGAGAGAAACTAAACTCCAAACCACAGAGATTTAGTTAGAGTGTGCTGACGAGGACCAGAGGGCGGGCGCACATTACACCAGTTTTCAGGATCGATTTTAAGGTTCTTTTATTAGTTTTTAAATGTCTTAACGGTCTTGGGCCATCTTGTTTATCTGACCTGCTTTAATCATATCAACCCTCGTGGATCCTGAGGTCCTCTGGCAGCTGCCTTTTAATCGTCCCAAAAGTCAGAACAAAAACTCACGGGGAGGCTGCATTCAGCCATCATGACCCTCACTTATGGAACAGCCTGCCAGAGAGCATCAGGACTGCAGAGACTGTTGATGTTTTTAAAAGGAGGCTCAAGACTCACCTTTTTAATTTAGCTTTTAACTGATTTCTTTTACTCTTTTAATTCTTATATGTTATTTTAATTTCTAATGCTTTTAAATGATTTATTTTTAATCTTTATGCATTTCATTATTATTAAGTTTATTTATTTATTATTATTTTATCTCATACTTGTTTTATCTTATCATATTGCCTTTTAGTCTTTCCGTTTTTAGCTCCAGTGTTTCCTCATGGGGGGCCTCCACACTGAGAGGTCTGCCCGGTCTGCCCGCGGAGACGTCGTCCTGGAGGACTGGGAGGCTCTGCACCATGTGTGGAGTCCACCCTAGTCTATCTGGGTCGGGGTGGTCTCTGTGGCGGCGTTCCCTGTGGCCATAGGCTGCGACAGCTCTCAGTGTGGATGGCTCCCCATAGGTGGTTCTTTCCTCACCTGGTTCCTCAGTGCCCAGCCATGTTACTGACTATATTGACTGTGTGTGTGTGTGTGTGTGTGTGTGTGTGTGTGTG